>NC_137611.1:12454624-12624813 GCF_963280865.1 Gymnoscopelus braueri
TGCCCGCCCCTGCCGGTTCTCTGAATTTTTATTTTTAAATAGGCTCTTTCATGACAAATTGACCACATATATGAAGTTAAACAACTAAATTCTATCCAAACGCTATCTGAAAAGTAAATTATGTGCCTCAAAAACGAAGTTTGAGAGCGTTTTCAAACCGAAAGTAAAAAGTTCACACGGACACGGACGCGCACGGATGCGCACATGCGTGCGTTAATTTACGGCCCGACACCAACATAAACAGTAGGGAAATACGGATTTCAGAAAGAGGACTGTGTTTCAATGCAGGAAAACACCCCAGCATCATTATATAGTGGCTGATAGAGGGGAAAAAATGCAAAATATATATATAGAGATATTTTTCAAATTTAGGCTTAATGTTGCCAACAATCCCTTTAAGTCTCCATGGGGTGACTAATTAATAGAAAAAAATCATTTTGGGGGTGAACTATCCCTTTTATGTAGTACTTTATTAGTCAAAAATGGAAACAGCACGGAGGTCCTGGGAACATGTTTCCATTGTGGTCCTATGTATTCAATCAACTGTGCCGAGAATATTAACACATGAATACATGTCATCAACAAATATACAAATAACTATATTTACAGAGGAGAAAAAGGAAAAACGGTAAAAGCGGAAAAAGCAGTTTATGACCCCTCGTTTCAAGAGGATTTACTATCTATCCATTTTCGGACAGATGCTTTTTCAGGCCAGTTTTGAAAGAAGCCAGTGATTGACATCCTTTAATGGATGATGTCAGGAGACACGGGAGGACCCCAATGAGATAGATGCTAGGTGGCCTTTCCTCTAGCGCCACCCGCAGGCCAAAATGTCGACTTCCACACAAGATTATCTGGAAAGCTAACGGGCAGATAGTCATGGAACTTGTTGAGTGGAAGAAGCCGACCGATGCCTGATTGTTGGGTCCGATGCCCATCCAGATGTTGGAGAGTCCTAGCAACACCAATTATAGATGTTCAATCAGACATAATTGCCAATATTATGCTTGTAGACATAATGTGCCTGTATAATATCGTCTCTGTCGAGTGGAAACCTCATATTATGTCCAAAACTGTAACTTTTTAAGATTAAAATTCAAAAGTATCAGATCTACAAGCTCGAAACGCGTCGCTTCGCACCGCGTTTCGAGCTTGCGGATCTCATACTTTTGATACTTTTGTGTGACGCTGTAGTACGATCAAGTAGGGCGTTAATTTACAAAAAAAAACACAAAAAGTTAGAATAACGATAATTGTAATACATAATACGCTTGAAGACATAATTGCCAATACCGCTGTGGTCAAAAAGGTCAAATAGTGGCCGATATATGATAAGGTTAACTATTTGAGTGACCCCCATCCTTCTACGGCACCTGTCCTCTACCGCCACCATCAGGCCAAAATATAAACTACATAGAAAAGAGGGTAACTCCCAAGTGAGCAGCCATGGTTTCAACCTTGAGGAATAATGTCAGGTTTGATCACATTCACACACCGAAACAGTTCTAAGAATAGTCCGTGCCACTTTTTTTTATCACGGCTGTTGGTTATAACTGCAGTACTCTATGGTTCCACGCTGCAACAATACAACATTACAGCACTGCACTAAATCAATGTAAGAGTGACGGACATGGTGACCTATACCTAGATATATTTGGCCGCGGACACCCATCTGAAAAGGTTTTGTGCCAGGGACACCAAGAAGAGTAGATTTGTGTAAAAAAAATACAAATCTAAATTATTCAATATCTTCCGAACATTTTTGAGATTTTTCAAAACATTTAAAAATTTCCATATGTACAAGCTCACAGTGCGGCACATTTTTGGCTATTTTTGAATAGCCAAAGTATAGAATATGGTTAAAGTGGTTAAAATGATTGTGATGCTATTAACTCATTTTGCTGGGGACCACCTGGAACAACCCTAAGGACCCCTGGGGGTCCCCGGACCCTACTTTGAGAACCAATTCTAATAAATAATGCGTTTTTAGCTTGTATATTGTTGGCTATTTTCACTATTCGAAGTGTTTAAAGATCAAACAATGATGAAGGCCACAAATGCTGAAACGCATTGGTTTTAATTATGCAAAAGTAGAAGTTGTTATTACTTATAATAACTGAATTGTGTGGATGGAATCCTTTGATCTTATTCATAAGCTTTTAAAAGATACAGTATTATATCAAGCTTCTGGCTGCATAACTAATGACCCCAAAAGATAAATACTTGCAGGTAAGAAGAAGCACTGAGCTGGACACTCGGTCTATTTTAATGTTAGAGTGACATCTTGTGGAAATTGTGAACATTTCAAGCCAATAAATTTTTATCTCACTGGTCTTATCGCCTTCATTTTGGTCTCTGTAATATTTGTTTAAGGCACCCCTTCCTCCTCTGGTCGCAGTTGTAACTGTGTCTTTTGGGGGGGGGGGGTTTTCTCCCCTCAGCATTATTGTAAGTACTTTCGTTTTTGTAATGTTTTCTGAAGAATTTAAAATCTGTGAGCACACCTCTGTAATGTGATGTCTTACTTGGACGAGGCAAAAATCCACCGTATACGATCATATAGGGAACGGGACATACTACATCTGAAGAAGAATGTGGAGAAAGTGAGAACTATAAAGAGACATTGGAATACCTATAATTGAGTCCTTCCTACCAGTGGTGTGTTCTAGTTTTTTTTTTTAAGGTATACTATGATTATTCCCTGCCTCCCACACGCACGGCATGCGCGTGTCTATAATTAATTAAATGTAAAAAATTTGCCACAGACGCGCGCGAAGTGGCCCACAAAAATATTGCATGTGAAAACTTTCCGCGCGCTTCGCGCGCGTGTGTGTCTCGCTCTGTAATGTCTGTCTTGCTCTCGTTCTGTCTCTCGTACCACTCTCGGTTCCTTGTTTGTTTTTGTTGTTGGCGCTGCCTGTCTCACTCTTCCGGGGCTTTACCTGCTGGGGCCAGTGTTGCCATGTCCGCGTATTATAAGCGACTTTGGGCTTGTTTTTCTGTAAAGTTTTCTTGTAAAATGTTGGTCGTTGTGGGTTGCGTTTTTTTGGGGCTTGTTTCTAAAGTGTACTTGCTTAGGCTTGCTTCAAAAAATAGCGTAGGTTTTAAGTGCTCATGTGGCCTAAGTTGCTTCTTTTGGGCTTGTTTTCATAGAACTGGTTGCTTATTTCTCTCGCAAAATCTGGCAACACTGGCTGGTGAATGAAATCACAGAAGACTCGTCCCTAAACACACTTGCCCCGGGTCTAATCCGGCGGCCTCTGTCCGCGAAATGAATGGGGGCGAGTGTGTTTTGGGGCGAGCGTTCCGGTTACCACCGGAACGCTCGCCCAGAATCGTTTTTTTTTACTCTCTCTCGCTTTAAGGATAAGGATAATTCCTTTTTAACAGGTCGTTCATGAAAGTCCTTGCGGTCTTGTTTCCAATGAGAACCTGTGAGCAATTGGGGTTAAGAGTCTTGCTCAGGGACAAATTTCATATCATCGGCACATATGCTGGGATAGCCTGGAATCGAACCTGGGGCAACCAGGGCCAGCTGGTTCCCTAGGCGGGCTCACTAACCACTCAGCTATGGCCGCCCCAGCTTTGCTGCCTGAGCCCTGAGCAGCACAGTGCACGTTAACGCCAGTCAGTCAGCGCCGTCAGTCGTATCAGAGCGTATCAGCGTCTCAGATACGCTGTTTTGAACAGTTTTTTAAGGTGTACGGTGGCGACGAAAAAAAATCTCAAGGTGTACGACGTACACAGCATCTGACGGTAGAACCCACCACTGCTTCCTACAAGACTGGGAGCACTTGGGGAAAAAAATACATCACGGAAAAATGATTTTTTTTGTGTATGGGATGGGGAAAATGATTGTCCACTGCATTTTCCAAATAAAATAAACAATACAAAATGTTTAAAAAAAAGTATAGCAAAGTATAGGTGTAACAGGTCTAGTAAACTTTTTGTTCGTGTTTTTCGTGTTGGTATTTGTGTGATACAGTACCAAGACAGTGGAATTAAAGACTAATATCATTATCAGTGCCAGTGGTCATTTGAGGAGGCTTGTTGTGCTTCAAGCTGAAGAAGAGGATCAGCTCATTAAGATCAAATTAGTTTAGATTAGAGGTTCCCGGGAGCCAAAATAGTGAAAAAAGCAGATTTACAAGGTCACAACACAACGCGTTGCGTCGAGTTGTGAGCTTAGATTTAATATTGTCACTACTTTTTGAAAGGTTGTTTTCGTTTATTTATGGACATTATTAGATTTTTTTATTTTATTTATGAAATACTTTTGAAAATTATTAGAAAGGGGGATATTTACTCGCGACCCATAAAAATGTGTCCACAACCCAATCCACTGTTTGAGAAACAGTGGATTAGATTAGTTTAGATTAGATGTCCTTTGCCAGGGGAAATTGTTTTGCTGGGGTCAATACAGACAAGACGTTAGGTAAATACCCCCATAGTTAAAAGACACCACAGTAAAAGATAATCGCAACAAGAGGTACTATAAACTATAAAATGTATGTCTAATTGAGATCCACAGACTCTGTCAAGAGGCAAATGTATGAAATACATCCCCTTGTAAAGATCTGGATGAGTTGTCAGCGGCAGAATTCACAGAGCTACCAGCTACAAGCAATCAAGTGTTGTTGTTTGTTTTACCCTTCGCAATTACAGTGAATATTCTCTGTGAGTGTTCCCCACCCTAATGATATGAGACTCTGTCCCTGTCCACCACTATACTGTATAACCAAGACTCACAGAATCAGTGCAACTCAAGAAACCCACGGTGTAACTTAACCCACATCAGCACCCGACACAACAGTGTCGACACAACAGGTTAATTCTTAGCCAGGGTGGTTGTCCCTGGTTCATAATCAGTAATAAACCCCTGCTACAGTACTGTATGTGTGTGTTCAGTAACAGTGATCCGACCGTCCATCTCTCCAACTCATAAAAGTGACTCAATCAAGCCAAACAATCAATCAATGATAATGTCCCACCAACCTAGCACCAGAATGGAGTCGTCTTTCTTGACGTGTTGCTCCAGTAGATGCTGGAACTTGGCGTACTCCCCCAGCCAATCAAAGCACTGCTCCTTCTGGTACCTCTCGTCCCAGTAGTCGACGTCTTTGTACCTGGAGTTGTCTCCTGGCAGGTGTTCCATCCTCTTCTTCTCGCCCTGGAATCATGCAGAAAACACATCAATACACTAGAGGCCAATGCACAATGCAATACTACGGAGTGTTCATTTAACTCTGGGATTGAATTTGACTGACTGTGTAAAACAGACAAAGTGGCCAATTTCTTTTCTTTTCTTTTTTTGTAGCCAAATGGAACCTTGGGCGTTCTTATTGTGACCCCCCAAATATGAAGCTTTAAACGGAGGATGTAAGTGATAAGTTTCCTCATCTCTCCAGCTTAAACATTAAACATAAAATACATTTTCAGGTCAGGGTACCAATTTAATCCAATCAGGACAGAGAACTCATACAGGATACAGGGACAAAACAAGTGAAATTGGAAGTGCTGGGGAAAAAAATTGCAGAAAAATTGGAATCAGATGAAATTGGTGACCCACCTGAAAATTTAATTTCTGTTTACTAAAGAGCTGGAGAGATGGGGGAGACCCTTCCCTGTTACAGAGACCTTACTTGACAACTTAAGTACAAAATGTGAGTACTTCTTCCAACACTGAATATAAACACAGACGTAAGGTGATGCTGTGTGTGTTCCCATAGAAACTCAAACAGCAGCAGTTTAATATAAGCTATCATTCAGGCTATATACTACACGTTTTCAGACTACACTGTGTAAATAAAGGTCTATTTATCTATCTGTTTACCTACCAAGCGTAATCTTTATAAACGATATACTTACCAAATTAAGATTCCTCGTTTAATACCTAAGGAATCGTTTACAAACACAAACTGTGAACAGCATATAAACGATGTAAACACACATACACGTGTGTTGCTGTTACTGTCGCAGGCATTGTGCGTAGCACAACGGTGCGCTGCACCCCGGAAGAAAAATAACAAATCTACAAGCTGACAACGTGTGGCTGAGCGACGTGTTGTCAGCTTGTAGATCTGTCTTTTTGGAGCAGCAAAGTGAAACCCCTCCCCCTCGCGCAACTTTTCAAATTATAAGGAAATGGCACTGACAGATACAGTTAGGCTACGACCAGAGTTATATTACACAGTATAGAGAGAGAGAGAGAGAGAGAGAGAGAGAGAGAGAGAGAGAGAGAGAGAGAGAGAGAGAGAGAGAGAGAGAGAGAGAGAGAGAGAGAGAGAGAGAGAGAGAGAGAGAGAGAGAGAGAGAGAGAGAGAGAGAGAGAGAGAGAGAGAGAGAGAGAGAGAGAGAGCGAGAGCGAGAGCGAGAGCGAGAGAGAGAGTCCACTACCACACTGGGGTCTGTAATTAGTCCAAGCCCTTGTCTTTCCTCCTGAAACCTAGGAAATTATTCTGGTCTGCAACAGCCAGGGAGACCTTCCTCCTGCGTATGTCCAGTAGGAGTGATGCCCTGGCCATTTCTCTGACAGTGCCATCATCATTATTAAGCATGTGGAGTAGGTGGGTTAGCCTTGTTGCTGCATAGATCCACTCTACATTTGGGACCCCCAGCCCCCCTTCGCCATATGAAAGGAAGAATGTGTGGAGTGTGTGTTTAGGCCAACCCATTTTCTGGCCAGCTGGACAGTTCTATTTGTCATGTCTCTCAATGCCTTTTGTGGGATATGTACATTGGCAAATTGGTGTGTACACACACACACACACACACACACACACACACACACACACACACACACACACACACACCATTTGTTTAGGGGTGTGGTATAAAAGTCTGGTACATTTCACAACTAGCAGAATTAGATAAGGAAATCCTGCCAGTGCTTTGTATTTTCTGGTGACACCCAGAGAACAAGTTGGCTCCGAGAGTCCCTCGGGGGAACTGCCTTCACATTACCTCCACGCTTTATGCAGTTATGAGAAACTGCTTGCGACTTCCATGACCAATGTGACTGCGATCCAAGTGGATTAAAGGTCTCACGGAGCCGCTGGACGCCATGCAGTGGAGGACACGCCACTGCCGTTCGCACATCGCTGGACTCCTGTATCTCCTCTCGCTCCTGGGGGTCGTGGTCTTTCTGGTCCATCGGGACTGTTTGCCGGGCCTCGCGGTTTCGCCGTGGTGGAGCGCGTCACACTCCACCAATAAGGCAACAGGAAACCAGAACCACCAGCAACAGCATAATAACATCAGATTCTGGAAAGATGGGGATGACTCCTCTCATCGGGGGGGAGGCAGGTCTGGAGAACTCTCTGACAGCTAAAGCCAGCCAAAGTGATGAGGGTGGCCCTAGTGGCATGCTATCCCCCGGGCCGTACCCCTACATCATTAACGAGGCAAACAAATGCCCAGAGGGACATGCACAACCATTCCTGGTGTTGCTGATAAGCACAGAGGCTCGTCAAGTAGAGGCACGGGACGCCATACGGCAGACGTGGGGCAATGAGAGCCTCGCTCCAGGCCTAGGATTGATCCGGCTGTTCCTGCTGGGGGCGAATGAAGGCAAGCTGGGGCGCCTGCAGCAGAGGACCTTGGAGTCCGAGAGCCTGAGGCACCACGATATCCTTCAGCAGGATTTCTTGGATACCTACAACAACCTGACTTTAAAGACACTGATGGGGATGAACTGGGTGGCCATGCATTGTCCACGGGCCAGCTATGTTATGAAAACTGACAGTGACATGTTTGTCAACACCGATTACCTCATCCACAAGCTGCTCAGACCCGAACTGAATCCCAAGAAGAACTATTTCACAGGAGATATCATGAGCGGCCGCGCACCGAAACGAAACAAAAACAGTAAGTGGTACATGTCCCCGGAGCAGTACCCAAGTGAGAAGTACCCCACCTTCTGCTCCGGGACGGGTTACGTGTTCTCCGGAGACTTGGCGGCGAAAATCTACCGAGTCTCTCTGAGTGTTCGCCGCCTGCATTTGGAGGATGTGTACGTGGGGATCTGCCTGGACAAGCTATGGATCCAGCCCACACTGCCGCCCAAGTTCCTGTTCAACTACGATCGAGTGCCCTACTCCAGCTGCAAGTACAGCAACCTGATCACGTCCCACGGGGTTCAACCCAGTGAGCTGCTCAAGTACTGGCACCACCTGCAGAGCAACAGCACCTGCATCAATGCCTAGGGTTGGGGGCAATAACTGCTTCACCGCGGTTATGATGTGTAGGCTACCGTGGTGTAGTTATGATTATGATTATGATTTTTGCAGGTAAGTTACAGGAGTGGATATGATGTGTGATATACATTTCTAAGCTTACCATATACACAATAGTTGTTGTTTAGTTAAAGTAGCACTATGTGACTTTCCTCTTCTATCCCGGATTTGAACTGGTTTCATTTGCAAGTGCTGATTTTTTTTTTTACCATTGAACTAATAGAGGCGGCCTCAGGTCAAAATTCGTGTCAGATCCTGTGTCTAGGTGAGACATGACCTTTGACACAATCTAAATGTCTCTATAGAAACCATCATCGACTGACTCGTTAACCAGATCCACGGCCACTTCGAGAATATGCTTTAGGCTGTGCTAACCAACTGGATTCTCTTTGATGCTTCTCGTCCTGTTAGTGGCTAATCTCTCTCAGGGTTGCTGCTGGAACTGAACTACAGAGGGGTGTTGAGCCCCTCTTATAATGCGGTCCTGACATCACTATGGTGATGTCAGATAGTGTCAGACGTCTCTATATATGGAGCTGCCTATGTTAGTTATGCCCAAATATGGGACCATGACGTCAGTCCTGGACGTGATGGTTATGTCTATACATGGAGTTTCTGGGTATATCGTCTCCATCTATGGGGATCTCCATATATAGGCTATTGCTGGCAAATATGCCCTGAATGTTTTCTACAGTCTCAATAGAAGAAGCAGGGAGACAAAATACAACCACCCCAATTATGTAAGTTATGTTGTATTTATTAACATACTCAGGCATTGGACAAAATTAATGTATTGATTAAACAAGACCAGGAGACCTGGTTCTGCCAGACCCAGACTTCACATGACGTGTCAGCCTGTGTCTATGCCCATGTATGGACGAAAGGGGGACAGACTTTTATGGCTGGGGCCTAAGGACAAAGTGACCAAAACCTGTTTTTTGCCCATGTATGGAGAAAACAGGTACAAAACATGCCCATGTATGGACGAAAGGGGGACAGACTTTTATGGCTGGGGCCTAAGGACAAAGTGACCATGCCCATGTATGGAGAAAACAGGTACAAAGCCTCATGTAAGCCAGACACCCTGGGCCCGGCAAAAGAAAGTTACCCTGTGAGGCTTTAATATCACAAGGGCTGACCAAGTGATATTAAAGCAGTGAATGAAACCAGCCTGCAACTGCAAGTTGTTCTTGTTCGCTGATGACTCAGCAATCCTGGTCTCGGGCGAGGACAAAATGCAAGTTGTGGAAGCTCTCAGTTCTGAACTCCGTTCTTGGCTTTCTGATAACATACTGTCATTACACCTTGGTAAGACAGAATCCATTATGTTTTTGGGTCCAAACATTCCCTTAAATGCAAGTGTGTTGACATTATAGTAATCTCAAGCAAAGAAGAGGTTACCTATTTGGGCTTGACATTATTCTTGACAACAAACTGATAGGATCAAAAGTCATTAATAAATAAACAATTGCATCAAAAAAGTAAATCAAAGAACAAGATTTTTGTGTAGAATTTCCCCTTTTGTCAAGTGCTCTTGTTGGAGCCCTCATTCTGTGCAACATGTTTGCACCTCTTGGTTCTCCAACATCTCAATGTCATATTCATAAATATTCAAACACAAATGTCCAGTTTTGTAACTTGTAAAACACAATTCAGATGCAGTGATTTGATGTGTCCCCCTGATGTTTTGTGTTTGTATTTGTGTCTCTAATTTGCCACTTGTATATGAACATTTGTAGGACAGCTTAGTTAGAACATTTTCATGGTCATGTATGTATTTGTGAATCTCCCATCAATTTGTACTGCTGTACCACGCCATTGTTTTCATCACCACCACCACAACTCAAGTAGGAAGACATACCAAGTGCTTCCACTAGATGGTGGTCATGCAACATTTATGGATGCCAGCTGCTGTTTCTGCCAAGGTTTTCAGTAACAAATGGCTTGTTTGTATGCCTTAGTTATGCCTTATTATACACTAACCTTTTTCTACTTGCCATTATTATGTTATGCTGATGTGGATTGTTGAAAGCGTCTTATATCTTTTTTTGTTTTAATTATTAATATTTTATCTAATAGTTTTTATTACTGTCATTGTATGTTGTGTTGTTCTTTTGACGACCTCATACTTGCAGTTCGCTTCTTGTACCTGTATGACCGGTGACAATTTAAATAAAACTTCTTGCTTCAAATTCATTCAAATACATACATACATACAGACAGACAGACAGACCCAAGCAAATCCAACACAATGGCAGCTACAACAACAACCCCACGTTTCACCATTAGGCCTATATACATGTGTCTCTTTACAAAGTATAATCTTTATAAATTATGTTTCAAACTAATCCTCGTTTAATGCCATTAAATCGTTTAACAAACACATCCACGTGTTACTGTCGCAGGCATTGTACGTATTGTTTACATATCCTTGACAGCCGGAAGCAGCTGTGCTGAGAGCGTAGAAAAGTTGCGCGAGGGTCTCACTTTTGCCCCAAAAAGAACAGATCTACAAGCTAATAACGCGTCGCATTGCGACGCGTTGTTGGCTTGTAGATCTGTTCTTTTTTTGGGGGGCGAGCTGCACAGTTTTCGCGTTATTTTGGAAGCGCCATTATTTTATGTTGTCACGACTGTTGCAACAACATTAATCTGAAGTGAAGAACATAACGGTAAAAACAAAAACAAAGGTCTCAAAGTGTCTGTGCATGGATTGTTTTATTTATTGTATTTATTGGTTTTTCAGTATTGTGCCATATTTGAATGCTTTGATTTTGTTGTGGTTTATTTCCAGTGGTGGTAAAAAATACAAAAATGTTTTACTTACATAAAAGTATCATTACTGCAATGTAGCAATAGTTACTATGTTACCTGTATAACTTAGAAGTCCCGTATTTTAAAATGCACTCGAGTAAAAGTACAAAAGAATCTGCCTCAAAATATACTTAAAGAACTAAAAGTAAAAGTACTCATCAAGTTCAAAATGTATGAAAAATCTTTTGAAAATAGCAAATCTACAAGCTCACAATGCGTCGCGGTAGATCTGCTATTTTCAAATGGCTGAATCATACTCAAACACAAATGGCTGTGGTTAATGTATGTTTTGCAATAATAAGAAAAATCTACAAAGTAACTAGTAACTAAAGCTGTCAAATAATTGCAGTGGAGTAAAAGTACAATATTTGTCTCTGAGATGTAATGGAGTAGAAGTAAAAGTATTGACAATTGTAAATACTGAAGAAAGTCAAAAATACCTATATAATAAATGTTTTTGCGAACGCGGAAGGACCGACCAAGTGGAGCTTACTATGTAACCCTGCTCAGGTTGTGTGTCTGTATGTCTGTGTGTCTGTGTGCATGCAGTACCTATGTAGAGGGCGCCAGAGTGCAGGAATTTAGACAATGCAATACCACACACACACACACACACACACACACACACACACACACACACACACACACACACACACACAATCCCCCATCACAGTGAAATAACACGGATTACAAGTCCGTAAATACACAATATTTTCGAGCTGCGTTCGCTTCCAGCGTTCGCGCGTCTTACTTGTACTTAAGTACAGTACATGTACTTAGTTACTGTTCAACATTGGCCAGATTTGAATGCTTTGATATTGTTGTTTTTTTATTTCTTTATCATCTCCACATGCTTGTCTGTCTGTAGATGATGAGGGTCATTGGGAAGCAGCAGTTCCGACATAAACCTGGTATCTGCAGTCAGATTCACATTATGCACAAGACGTCTCGTCCACAAAACTTTACAGATTATGAAAGCATAAAGCCCTTCGAGCCTCAAATCCCAGTGTATTTCAACTTCGCCAAAGACGTCTTGGATAAATGGACAGAAAAGGAAAAGGTAATGTTTTGATGACTTAAGCTTAGCCTTGGATCAAGAAAGACTATCATAGATGTATTTTATCGAGTCTGACTTTTACTTTAGTATCTAAAAAATGTAAAAATCAATCAGATAAATCTATGATAGTCTCGATCCAAGGCTAACTTAACCTATATTTATTTTTATTTTTTATACAAAAAACTACATGCAGTCATCCCATTTCGTCGTGCAGAATATTTCCCCCTAAATATGTGGTTGTGATGCAAAATAAATGTCACTTTTTGTCTTCCACAATTGTTTGTTGTAATACACATGTACTATAATATATATATATAAATTATACTGTTGTATATGTGTGTGCATACGTGTGTTATTCATTTTATTTGTTTCTGATTTTCAGCGTGGAGAGCGGGGGTCTGTCCCTGCCCTGTGGTGGGTGAATGACAACAAGGAGGAGGTCCGATGGAGTTTTGAGGAGCTGGCCTTCCACTCCAGAAGACTGGCCAATGTTCTGTGTGGACCCTGCCAGCTCAGCAAGCAGGACCGGCTGCTGCTCATTCTGCCCAGGGTTCCAGAGTGGTGGCTGGTCAACGTGGCTTGTCTCAGGACAGGTGAATGATTGTAGTACTGCTGTAGTGACAGGTGAATGATTGTAGTACTGCTGTAGTGACAGGTGAATGATTGTAGTACTGCTGTAGTGAGCCATTTACATTTCACACAACACTTAACCACTAAGCCTGATTTCTACTGCGTCATACGATGATGTAAGTAAGTAAGCCTTGGCGAGGCCATGTGGCTCATATAGGAGCCTAGCCTATGGTGGTTTGATGGGGATGGAATACAAGAATGGTTGCCCCAAAACACGCTTGCCCCATATCAAATCCAGCAACGCCGGAACGGTCGGACCCACGTATGTCTGGCCACCAAAGTCCAATTGTTTCTATCTATCTTTAAGCGATGCTCCATGTTGTCGTTCTGATGTACATGTCCACAGGTACCGTGCTGCTACCAGGCACCTCTCAGCTGACATCCAGAGATATCCTCCACAGACTGCAGATCTCAGGGGCCAAATGTGTCGTCACAGATGAGTCCCTGGCTCCTCTGCTGGATGCTGTGGCCCCCGACTGCCCTTCCCTGCGCGTCAAAATATTAGTGTCCGACAGGAAAAGAGAAGGATGGAGGAACTTGGGCGATTTGCTTGGGTACGCAGCAAACTGTATAATAGGGAACGGCCAAAGAATATTCTTGTCATTTATTTATTTGAAATTTCAAATAAGGATAAGCCCCTTGAGATGCAGTATCTTTTTTTGCTGTAAACGCCTGGCAGAAGCTCAGGCATTTACGTGTCACCGAAATGAAGCAACGTTATCTGTGTTGGCTTTTTATCCGATAGGTACTGGAACCGTTTTTCTACCGGTGTTTCAGTACCCAACCCATTTGATCTCATCTAATTCTACTATTTTCTGTCTACTCACAGATATCACACCATAATTTGCTTAAAGGAATGTTAAATATACCCAATAATTCATGTAGTATGTTGTCTAGAACATGTCCCATGCTGAAAGTACTAGCCAATCTACAAGTTCATAATGTGTTGTGATGCTCAATCAGGTGTTAACGTATCCCTTCTGCTCTCCATTAGGAATGTGTCCAGTGACCATGACTGCGTGGAGACTTTGAGTGATGATCCCATGACCATCTTCTTCACCAGTGGGACCACGGGGTCTCCCAAGATGACCCAGCACAGCCACTGTAGCTATGGGATAGGTTTGACAGTCAATGGCAGGTAATGGCTGCATTATCCCTCTCTCTATTTTGTTACCTGCTGCTATGTCGTCTCTGTCGGGTGGAAACCTCAGACAGTATGTCCAAAACTGTAACTTTTCAGGATTCAAATAAAAAAATAGCAAAAGTAGCAGATCGACAAGCTCAAAACGCGTCGCTTCGCGTTTTGAGTTTGTAGATCTGCTACTTTTTTTTCTTTTTTTTAAGCAAGATTTATTCAAAGAGTACACATGACATTGTATTCAAATTTTAAAAAATTGAAACAACTCTTCGGTTTTACATTTTCTCCCAACAACTCCCATCCACCCCTCCCCAGTCCTCCCCATCCGCCCACCATTTTTCCCCACAAGGCCGGACATACAAACAACAATACATGTACATGTACAAGATCAAATAAATACAGTAGGATACATAGTTAAGAGACAGGAACAAAAAACACAAAATTATGTTCAAGGGAATGAAGAATAGATTAGAATTTGAGAAGGAAGAGAAAAAAAAGAAAAAGAAAAAGGGAATTAACAATGATAATAGCAGTGATGTATATAAAAACAAATATACCAATAAAATGTGAAATATATAATATAAAGAAAATAATAATAATGATTAATAAAAATAAAACTGTATACACATTTATATAAGTAATGAGCTGAATTAGCTCATTCCATGACCTTCACATGAAATCACCTCCTTAATACCTTAAGTTATGCATCTTGCACCAAATAGAGATCCGCACCACCAAAGCACCCCAGTACCATGTGTTTTCAGTCAGGTGATAATGATTGTAATCTGCTTACATATGATATTAATGGTTGCCAATAGATATAGAATTTGTCAGAGGATCCTCGAATTGTGAATACATTTTTTTCAAGCTTCAGAAAAGACATAACATCAATCAGCCATGATTTAGCCGAGGGAGGAGGCTCTGCTTTCCAGTGTAAGAGTATCCTCCTGCGGGCAATTAATAGATCTGCTACTTTTGATACATTTATGTGATGCGGTACTATGCTCAAGTAGGGCATTAATTAACGAAAAAAAGTTAGAATATGGAAAATGTAGATATTAGGGTTCTGCCCGACAGCGACGATACGCTGTGTCACCTGCATCGTTCCAAACATACTATGGGCTCTATTCACAGGCCAAAAATTCCCCGTTAAATCGGGATAATGGACCTGCGCCGCCCCAATAGGTTATTCTAGCACCTGCTCTACCCGTCACCATTATGCCGACGCCGTTATTTGCGCGTGGAGGTGTGTCCGTGGGCGTGTTGTTGCTATATCCCCCACATTGCAATTCTACAGACACACATGGGTACGGCTTGGGGACGGGGGATAGTGGATTCTAGAAGCACCCGCTGGTTTATAAAATCACCCGTCAAGTGCACACAGACACTACAATGGCTTTGTGCGTTGGACCATGAGCCGTGTTGCCAGCCTTGGAGAGAAATAAGCAACCGCAGTCGCAGGTCTATGAAAACAAAAAGAAGCAACTCTAAGGCCACATGAGCACTTCAAACTACTAACTAGAGCTTTCATATCCCCTAAATATTTCAGCCCGGCTCGACTAATAATTGACAAATTAGACCCAGCCCAGCCCATCAGTCATTTTTCTAAAGAAGCCTTATTTCTCATTAAATCTTGGTAATATATGAATGATCTGTGTGTGAAATGCGCTCTTTCTTTATACAAACCCATGCTCGCTCACTCTACCGCAAATGCCTCTCTCTCTTTGTACAACCCCATGCTCACTCTACCGCAAATGTGCTCTCTCTCTTCATATAAACCGATGCTCACTCTACCGCATATGCGCTCTCTCTCTTCATATAAACCGATGCTCACTCTACCGCAAATGCGCTATCTCTCTTCATACAAACCCATGGTCACTCTACCACAAACGCCACCACCACTCCCAGCGGGGTCATTTTGATTCTATGACGGCTGCCGTCTAGTTATCATCAGTGCCAGTGTTGTGAGGAAAAACAACTAACAAGCAACCAGGTCTAGGAAAACCAGCCCAAAAGAAGCGAGTCAAGCGACTATGGGCCACATGAGCACTCTAACATATACATCAGCTATTTGAAAATAGCAGATCTACAAGCTCACAACGCCTCCCATGCAAACGCTACGTTCATGACCCCCCAAAATAACCATATTTGAACTGGGGACCCCCCCATTTTGTTTGACTCGGTTCCACAGATAAATATTGTGAAAATAGCAGATCTACAAGCTCGCCAGGCGTTGGGTGCTCCATTGTGGTCTCGACCCACAGGTTGAGAACCACTGCATTAAAAGCTCCAAGCAAGTTACATGTCTAGTAGGCTATGTTGTTGACCACGTAATGTAATGTTTTTGGTTTAGTGATAGGCTACTCCGTGGCGCGCGCGCGCCTCATTGTGCTGTCCAAAATAACAGATCTGTAGCTGTCGACACGACATGATGCAGCGCCGTTGATAGCTTGTATGTCTGTTATTTTGGGTAGGTATAGGCGACGCACATACGCATCGCAGCAATGTGTCTGGATTTGAGAGGCTTTGATTGATGTAAACTTAAAGTTTAGCTCTGTTCGGGATTACTGAACAAAGGTGGATGATGAAAGATAACGGGGACAATATGGATGTAAGTTAACTTTAATTAACTGCGTCACTTCAGAGGAAACTATGGAGCAACTTCAGAGATGTTTACACACCCCTGGAATCCATTAGAACGGTGGAAATAGAACGATAACAGCCAACGTGAGTACATACTGTAGGCTATAGACCTTTCCTAAAACTGTCCAATTTATTATACCCATGTGCTACTGTTTGTCTGTGTACCACGTAGGAGCGTTGTCGCAACATGATGTAATTAATTATTTGGGAGCAGCCAGTGTGTACCAATAGTATACATATTTTAAATGGCTTTCATATACTATTCCGGATCTGACTAATATGACAAGCTTATTGTGAACACAATAGGCTACAAATTAATATAAAAATGTATTTGGATAAAATAAAAAAAAAGAAGGAAAACAAGCCCAATGTGGCTTATAATAATCAGACCAGGCAACAGTGCAGACAGGTAGATAGGCTAGAGCATATATTGGATCGGGATGACGGCTAGCGCAGTCTTCTCTTAAAGGCAATGGCTTCTGGCACGGTGATTGGTTTTATCATTGTAACGCCCAAACCACACCTATGCATAATGTAACGGGTAGCTCAGGTGTTTGGCGGGTCACGGGGGTGCCATAGAATACCGAATTTTGCGGGGAAACGCCTCTTGCCTAGTCCTTCATCCCTAATTAGTGGTTTGTTCAAATCTGGCTCTGAATAGAGCCCATATGTCCCTCGTCTTTCTCCTCTCGTGCCTTTAAAACGGTCTGTTTGGTCCTCTCTGTGGAGGTACTGGTTGGACCTGACGGAGCAGGACGTCATGTGGAACACCTCAGACACAGGTTGGGCCAAGTCGGCCTGGAGCAGTGTTTATGCCCCTTGGACCCAGGGAGCGTGTGTCTTCATTCACCACATGCCCCGCTTTGACCCCTCCACTGTGCTGAAGGTGTGTGTTCAACAGTCATGGATTAAAGTTCTCACTCACCACGACTGATTTCAGTCATGGATTTCATAGAAGTCAGCATATCTTCTATGGAAGCATGTCATACACCAAAAATCTACAAGCTTGTGTAGATAGCCTATTTGCGGTTGTTATTTTAAGATTAGAGCGTATTTGAAGTGGTCAAAGTAGCAATAGAATACACGTTCAGTCTTCCAGAAAACACTAATGATCTCAGATATTTCATAAAAGCTAACGGTTAAAGCTAACGGGTTGGCTGTATGGCTACCAAGACATCATAATTCTACATATTGTGCAAATTGTTTCACGCTGTTTAACAAATCACAGATTAGGATTTGGCCTAGCAACATTTTTCAGTCATGAGATTTTATTTTTGCTTGAATCCATGTCAACCACAAGGCTGCAGTAGCACAGAGGCTGATGGATATTATCATCCATTATGAAAAAAAGGAGCGTCGCACTCTGAACAAATCTGGTCACTTTTTTTTATATCTTCCATTTATGCCTCACAAATCACAGAACGTTTCGGCTATACCAGCCTTCATCAGTGTCTGTGATGAAGGGGCTGGATAGCGGAAAACATGAATTCTGTTCAAACTGTTCTTTCTGTCCTTCAGTTTCACAGATGTCTCCTGCCTTCTTTTTCAGACTCTTTCTGACTATCCCATATCGACATTTTGCACCGCGCCAACTGCTTACCGCATGCTTGTCCTGGAAGACATGTCCAAGTAGGGTCCATTTAATGGCATTTGAAGTAATTTTTTGGTACATTTTGTATCATATATTAGGTACATGTTTATCCTGTTGACGGTTCACTTTGTAATCTGGAATACATTAAATGCCGGTTCTTTCTTTTGTGTGTGTCAGGTACAGCTTCAAGTCACTGCAGCATTGTCTGAGTGCTGGAGAGCCCATCAACCCGGATGTTATGGGGAAATGGAGGGAGGCCACTGGGCTGGATATCTATGAAGGTTATGGACAGACAGAAACTGTGAGTTAATAGTATAGGAACAGATAAGATCAAAGTGGTTTCATGTCCAGTTTTGTATGTATTACATAATACAACAGATATTTCATGATGTTGTCGCTGTCAGGCAGAAACCTTGTACCTCCATATTTAATATTTTTTTCCATAATGGCCTATTTTATAAACTTCAGGTTTTGATTGCTGGTACCTTCAAGGGTATGAAGATCAAGCCTGGATCTTTTGGGAAGGCATCACCGGCATATGATGTGCAGGTAACCAATAATTATTTATTTGATTTTAGGTTTGAAAGAAAAAAACACATGACATACTTGCTTCTCAAAAAAAATGAAATGTCAAGGATGAATACACAACAAATCAGAGACTTATTTCCAGTGTGGCCCTTGGTCTTGGTACATTATATATAGAATACTAGAGATTCTATAAGCGAAGTGGGAGAATCTACACTTTGCAGGCCTGAAGGCCTATGAGATCAGAGATAAAGAAACTCTGATGATGAAGTATTTGCGCTGTTCATGTTCAGGTTGTGGATGACGAAGGAACAGTCCTGCCCAATGGAGTGGAAGGGAACCTTGCTATCAGAGTAAAACCCCACAAGCCATTTTCTCTGTTTACCGAATACACAGTGAGTATCTGTTCAAATAAGCTTTAGAATTACAATAAGCTTGATTTGTATAGCACTTAAAAACCACAGCTTACAGAAAACACAATAAAGAAATTGACTAATTAAAGTAAAGACTTAAGAAAAAAAAGATTTAAAAGACAAATAAACATTAAAAAAAGCAGTCGAGATAAATCTAGTTAAAAGCAATATTAAAGAAATATGTTTTAAGGGTGCGGTCACATCTAAGTTTAATTCTACCTATGAGGGTGGATTCTGCCAATGCTTTTCAATGGGAACAGAGCGTTTTTTTTGTTGCAGAAATCTGCAAATGGCAACAACTCGCTCCGTTTCCATTGAAAAGCATTGGCAGAATCTGCCTTCATAGGTAGAATTAAACTTCGGTGTGACCGCGCCCTAAGGCTATTTTTAAGGCTCCCTGCACTGCAGCTGGGTTGTGAGGGACTGCCAGTGTATTGCTGTTGGATGATCCAAGTCAGAGGTGGGAAACCATGACTTTATGACCGACGCATCTGTGTCATTTTAGATTTCTTTATATATACAGATTATTTTTTATATATACAAGCTCATGGCGTGGCATCGAGTTGGTTTGTCAGTGGTTTGAGAACCACTGATATTATAGCAACATAAGTGTTTTTCTAAAAAAAAACTGTTAGGATTTAGAAGACATTTGTAGAATCCCCAGAAGCAAAGATTTGAGTTAAAAACATGTTTGTGTATTATGATATACCCAGAATATGAATGAAACTGTCACTGATATATTTCAGGGTGAAGCAGAGAAGACGAGGGAGTGTTACAGAGGACACTTCTAC
This sequence comes from Gymnoscopelus braueri, assembly GCF_963280865.1. Classification (NCBI taxonomy): domain Eukaryota; kingdom Metazoa; phylum Chordata; class Actinopteri; order Myctophiformes; family Myctophidae; genus Gymnoscopelus; species Gymnoscopelus braueri. The sequence continues at coordinate 12,474,461 of NC_137611.1, forward strand.
CTGACCGGGGACAGAGGCGTCATGGACCAAGATGGCTACCTGTGGTTTGTTGGACGAGCTGACGATGTCATCCTCTCATCTGGGTATGAGGTCATTGTAGCGTTTTCCCTTCACGGTGCCCAAACATACCACAAATATTAAGAATATTTATGACCTAAGGCCAATTCTACAAATGCCTTCTCAATCAGTGCTTCTCAAACTTTTTCGTGCCAAATTGATATATATTTGGCCATGGACCCCCATCTGAAAATGTTTTGTGCCAGGGACCCCCCAGAAGAGAAGATTTGTGTTAAAATAATTATTCAACATTTTTCAAACACTTTAATTTTTTTTTTGAATTGCAGATGTACAAACACTTTCACGATTTTTCAAAAATTTAAAAAGAAAAAAACCATGTACAAGCTTCCGAGGGTCCTGACACGACACATTGGCGGAGATATGCAGCACCTTTCTAGTTAACTTTCTGTTGGTGTTGGTCTAGGTACCGAATCGGTCCGTTTGAAGTGGAGAACGCTCTGATAGAACACCAGGCTGTGGCGGAGTCTGCAGTTGTCAGCAGCCCTGATCCAGTCAGAGGAGAGGTATGCAGTAACAAAGGTTTTTATTTTATTTTTAAGCTCGACTTTCACTCCACTACATTTCTAGGAAGGGATTCCCAGGACCTAAACTTATTTTCAAAAGTATACATACATTTGAATGTATTTTTTTAAAAGCAAATACTCCAGTAATTTAACCCCAGTACAAATTAGACAACTTTCACTTGTAGTTGAGTAATATTTGAGCAGGAGTATATGTACTTTGACTCAAGTATGGCTGAGATTAGATTCAATGAAAAATTCCAGTAGCCATTAGTTGCAATAGTAAATTAGAGAAAAATGTAATAAGATAAATAGTTCTATAAATCGCGACAAATCTCAATAAAGGCAATAATGACAAATCCCAGTTCAATTCAATAGAAATAAGTCTCAAGTCAAACACACAACCCACCCTACAAACCCTGTTGTGTGAACTATCTAGGATGGGACGATAATCATTATTATCGTTTATCGTGATTAAAAACCACTCACAATAATCGTATCGTGGAGATTTTAATTTATTATGAAATTGTCCTGTGTCATACACTGCGATCAATTTGCTTTTGCCGAGCTGCGTATCTGGTACCACTTAAACCCTGAGTCTATGCTATGTCTGTAAAGAGCGCACTTGGTACACTCTTTTTCTATAGCCTGGAAACCGGACGAATCTGCCACAGCTAAAAATAAATAGCCCTGTTAGACTTGCCATGCCAGGCTGCTTTTTTTACTCTACACTAACATTGCCGATCTACAAGTTCACAACACGTTGTGACGCGTTGTGAGCTTGTCGATCTGCTATTTATGGCGAACGCCCCCCCCCCCCCCCCCAGAATAGGGATGTTGGGGTGCCGGTGGCATTTTAAGAGTTTTAAGCATATTGTGTTAGGCACCATAATATCCTTAATTATTTTGGCCACAATAATCGTGACATGAACTCTTCATATCGTCCCATCCATAAAACTATCACTGTTTGAATAGAAACACCTGCAAGCCTGTTTTTTTTCTTTCTCTCATCCAGGTGGTGAAAGCATTTGTGGTGCTGACAGCAGAGTATATGTTACATGACAAAGCCCAACTTGTGAAAGACTTACAAGCACATGTGAAGAAAGTGACTGCGCCATACAAATATCCACGCAAGGTAGCCTATCATTAAATACTTGATAAAAAAATATATAAGGAAAATATTTACTGTAAGTTTACTGTACCCCACTGGATATACCTCACTAATCAGGAATGGTTGATTTATTAAGTTATTGTATTTTTTGTATTTTTGTATTTTGTTGTTGCAGGTGGAGTTTGTGGAGCAGCTGCCTAAGACAGTCAGTGGTAAGATTAGAAGAGTGGAGCTACGCAAGAAAGAATGGGGGCAGACTTGAATCAGTACTGTAAAAAAGGATTATCCGACAAAAAGGTTTCACGTCTCAAAAACGTAAGATGCATGGGTTGCATATTGTATTAACTTTTATCACTGTGAAGAGACAGTCACATGACCCAATATTATTGGGAGATGAATTATCCTTGTCCTGTTCTAGAAAGGTCATATGATTCGTAACTCATAAAACACATTTCATAGTCGTGCAAAGTGATTTGCATTTGTAAATGCAAATCAAATTTGTATCTGTACCGCTAATGTTTCGTATTTGTAAATAAGTACAGCATTTGTGTCTCTATTTTGACATTTTTGTATTGACATTTTAAATGTAAAATGTATTTGTGAATCTCCACCAATTTGTGTGAGTATTATTGAGACTCCCGTCACGCCAGCCCATTAACCACTCACAACTCAGTGTGTGCTCATTTCTGTGGACAGTAGGTGTCCATACTCGTCGTTCACCTCTGTGGTGACCTCAGGGGTGAAAGTGGCTGAGAGTTCTTGCCGGAACTGGTAGGACGCGCGGCGAAGCCGCCCGGCCGGGGGAGTGCGTTCTGGGCAGTTCTGGGCGGATTGGGTCCGTTTTTTTCGCGGTTCTGGGCGGATTGGGTTCGTGTTTTTTTTTCCAGTTTTTGGTTTCTTTATTTTGGTTTTAGGGTTAGGATTAGGAGTTAGGTTAGGGTTATGTTATTTAATTCATATTTTTGCCTGATTTTACCAATTTATTATCACAAAAATCAATTTCTGCCTAATAAAATATTCAAACAAAATGGGTTTATACTAATGTAAAAAATGTGGTTATATGGCGGATTTGGGAAATATTGTACTTTTACTCCACTACAATTATTTGAAAACTTTAGTTACTTTGCATATATACATTATTACATTATAAATCATACATTAATCCCTTTAGCCCTATTTTATACCTAGGCTATTTGAAAATAGCCGATCTACAAGCTCCACAAGCTTGTAGATTTGCTATTTTCAAACATTTTAGTAGTTTTACTTTTGGTACTTTAAGTACATTTTGATACCAATACTTTTGTACTTTCACTCAAGTAAATTTTCAATTCCAAACTTTTAACAGAGTGCTTTACATACATACATTGCAGTATTGATACTTTTACTTAAGTAATTGAGTACTTTTCCCACCACTGTACCTGGGCGTTGTTGTTCTACAAACTTTGTTTTTAACCACATTGTCAGCTTCTTCAACTCTGTCTTCTTTTCTCTTAAACATCTCAGTTAGTTTTCGTTGCATTGTGCTTCATTTATTTTTAAAATTGCATTCTTCATCAAAACAGTGTTTATTTCCCCTCGCGTTTCTTTTCTTTTCTTTTTTTCTCCAGAAAATACGTGTTGAACCAATCAGAACTAACTATGCTAGTCTGTCAGCCAACCAGAAACATGTTTTGAACGTTGGTGGGATTTAATTCGTCGTAAAGCCCGCCTTCTTTATCCGGTAATTTGCACATACACACATAGGCACGGACAACGGCCGTTTCCGTATCCGTTTTATACCGGATCTCCAAGCTGCAAAGTGAATTGATCCCAGTCCCAGTTTCGTTTCGCTGGGGAGAAGAGGAGACGCTTCTCCTCTCGGCTCCGTAAAATAAATAAACACCGTAAAAATAGCACGGATTAAGCTGACACAAACACACAGTGGAACAATTCAAAAGCACTTTATTAGAAAATGTAATAATTGTGTATGTTAATCTGACGTTAGTAGATTATGTTTTCTTCTTGAACATGGCCATGGGTCTGTGGCAGGTTATTTAATATGGGATTTTCACAACTACCTTCGAATTTTTCTTAACGGAACGGCGTTCCGGCACCTAATCTTTTACCGGAACGCCGTTCCGGACCGTGCCGGCCCACTTTCACCCCTGGGTGACCTCCTCCTTGGTGGTCTTGGTGTCTGTGGACAGTAGGTGTCCATACTCGTCGTTCACCTCTGTGGTGACCTCCTCCTTGGTGGTCTTGGTGTCTGTGGACAGTAGGTTTCCATACTCGTCGTTCACCTCTGTGGTGACCTCCTCCTTGGTGGTCTTGGTGTCTGTGGACAGTAGGTTTCCATACTCGTCGTTCACCTCTGTGGTGACCTCCTCCTTGGTGGTCTTGGTGTCTGTGGACAGTAGGTTTCCATACTCGTCGTTCACCTCTGTGGTGACCTCCTCCTTGGTGGTCTTGGTGTCTGTGGACAGTAGGTGTCCATACTCGTCGTTCACCTCTGTGGTGACCTCCTCCTTGGTGGTCTTGGTGTCTGTGGACAGTAGGTTTCCATACTCGTCGTTCACCTCTGTGGTGACCTCCTCCTTGGTGGTCTTGGTGTCTGTGGACAGTAGGTTTCCATACTCGTCGTTCACCTCTGTGGTGACCTCCTCCTTGGTGGTCTTGGTGTCTGTGGACAGTAGGTGTCCATACTCGTCGTTCACCTCTGTGGTGACCTCCTCCTTGGTGGTCTTGGTGTCTGTGGACAGTAGGTGTCCATACTCGTCGTTCACCTCTGTGGTGACCTCCTCCTTGGTGGTCTTGGTGGTCGTGGTTTTCATGTCCTTCTTCTCTGTGGTGATCTCCTTCTCGGTGGTCTCGGTGGTCGTGATTTTCTTGTTTCTGCAGCGAGAGAGACCAAATGGAACAAAGGATGGGTACAAGACATCAGGGTTTCCCAGACTTTTCCATGCCAAGTCCCCCAAATAGTCATAGTATATATATATATATATATATATATATATATATATATATATATATATATATATATATATATATATATATATAAAAATTGAAACTTGATACAAACGTTTGAGTCCAAGCTCACTAACGCCAGCATTTGTTTGTTGAAGATAAATTCGCTGCCATTTTGTACCTGTCAATGTTTTCAAGGTATGCGTTGAGCAGTCTCCTGTACTCAGCAATCTCCATCTCCAGCTTGGTCTTGTCCTGTGCCTGGTTCTCCAAGTCAGCTCTGAGCAGGGTTAGCTGTTCCTCCAGGATACACACCTGTCTCTGGTAACCTGCCAGCAGGTTGGCAAATCCGCACTTGGTCTCTTCCAGGACGTTTACCTGACATGCTTTCTGTTTCATAGATGGAGAGAGGGGGCTGGATTATTGGAAGTTACTGTATAAGAGCACTTTTCTAGGTGCCAAATGTTGGAAAACATGCACTTAGGACTTTCAATTTGCCAAGTGTCCAGTTCTGAATTCTCGTTCAATTCTCGTTCAGGCTTACGGTTCGGCCTGGTAAGGCCTTTTGAATAATTAAACGAATCATAAAATGGATTGTAAAACATTACTGGGAGGCGGGAACAGGATTAATGTCAGAAGATAATGTCAGTCGCCTTTTCCTGTCATCACCACAACGGTAACTGTTTCCCATGAAGTCAGTGGAAACAAAAACCGTAAGGAGCACCCGATATGAGATAGTTATAGTTTTTTTCTTTGTGCAATCGAAATGCATATGAAAAACATGAACAAAATGGCTGTGTTGAAGGACATGAGATATTGAACCAAGCCATTCTCCTGTAACCGGGTCTTACCTTGCTGATCTCGGCCTGGAGTTGGATCTCCAGACTGTGCAGTTCACGTCTGACCTTGATGATCTCACTCTTAGACAAATCGATGATCTCAGTTGTTTGTTTAACTTCCTGGTCCAGCTTGTCGGTCTGTGGATGAAAACCAACGTTAATACGATGCTTAACACACGTTCTGACAAACAGGAGGATCTGATGACTTTTAACAAAGTGAAATAGGATTTAGTGTGGTGTAGTGCCCTGGTTCTCAATGTGGGTTCCGAGGAACCCCAGGGGTCCTTGAGTAGGTTCCAGAGGGTCCCCAGCAAAAACTGTTTAACCGCTTTAACCCTATTTTGTACTTTGGCTATTCAAAAATAGCCGATCTACAAGCTTGCAGATCTGCTATTTTCACAACACAAATCTTTTATGAGGGTCCCTGGGACAAAATATTTTCAGATCGTTTGCGGCCAAATACATAATATTTGGGGGTCCCTGACATGAAGATGTTAGGGAACCACTGGTGTAGTGTAGCCTACCTTAGTCTTGAACCATAACTCCACTTCCTGGCGGTTCTGGGTGATGACCTTCTCGTAGTGTTCTCTCATTGATACCATGACCTTGGCCAGGTCATCCTGAGGGGCAGCATGAACGTCCACTTTCACCTGGGATCCCAGCTCACCCTGCCTCCGCATGTCCTGGAGAACCACACATAATTTACAGTATTGTCGGGGTGCAAAAGTTAACCAAATTAATTGGTTTAATTGATTATTTAAAAATAAATGACAAATTTAAATAAAATGACAGCTTATCGGTACTGTCCGGTACACCATACCAACCAAAATGGCAAAAAGGAAAGGAAAAGCCTGCAGGTTAATGTGCCCCCTTAAGCCCCATAGACTGTCATACTACAAATAGTGAAAAGCCTTAAAACTTAAGCCTCTATTTCTGTGTTCTTTTTTATTACTTTAAAAAAAGATGTATTTTTTACAATATCTTTAAAGCAACTTGGATGTTTCCTCCCTCATATTTAGCCTATGATGACATGTCCAAAATATAGGGATACACCAATCCCTTTAATAATGCCCAAGTATATTGCATCAATTGGATAGACATTTTGTACAGAGAAGAAAACTGTTGTGGGTCAAAAGAGCCAGAGACAGGCCAGTGTCAAGTACAATGGTTCATAATATAGGAGAATGTTCACCCCGGTAGACAAGGACACCCATAAGAACTAACAGCTTTAAGCAGGGGTCTTCAACAGGGGTCAGGACCCCTAGGGGTCCTCAGAGCTACTATAGGGGGTCCGCCAAATCTTTGTGTGTTAGGATGTTATTTCTTTTTACTTTAACCACTTGTACATCCCTCTTCTAAAGGAGTGTAAAACCCTACTCACTTTTAAAACTGCCCTAAAGATACACCTTCAGGAGGCTGCAATTCTAAAATGGCCCCTGTCTAAGTCTTAACCTACCCCAAGTCCTAATCTACCCCCCTACCCCCCCCTTTCTCTTTCTTCTCTTGTACATATTTTTCACGCTTCATACCAGTAACCTGTAAACTGATTGTATGACATTCTGTATAGTAGTGTGTATATCTGTCTGTCTCTTATATGTCATCATGATTTGTGTGCAAGGGGATCTCATCTTAAACAAGCTTAGTGCTTAATGAGACTCCCAGTTTAGTAGACCTTGTATTGTGAATTTGTACTTCCATGTCTTACTAAATAAAGTTCATCAATCAATCAATCAATTCTGAGGGGAACATTAGCCAAAAATAGCAGATCTACAAGCCCACAACGTTTCGCATTGTGAGCTTGTAGATCGGCTATTTTCGGCAAAGAGGTTTGGTGTAGGGGGGGGGGAAGGAGCAAATGAAGAACTAAGTATTGAAGGTTTATATGGTTAAATGTCTGAAATGAACAAAATACATTAATTTACACAACCCTGATGATAGTCAATGAAGCTATCTATGAAATCTATGAAAAGGTTTAATTTGCAACACAATTGTAAACAATGTAGTGGGGGTCCCTGCTTCATCTCTCTCTCAGCTGAGGAGTCCTTGGCCTGAAAAACGTTGATAACCCATGGCTTTGAGTATTCATGCGTGATCTTCAACCTCCAAACATTTACCTCCTCATGGTGCTCATGCAGCCTCTTCAGCTCCTCCTCCAGATCCTGTAGCTCCACACTGGATCTCCCCACATCCAGCTCTTCCTGAACTATCTTCAGAGCAGCGATGTCTGCCTCCACACACTGACGCATGGACAGCTCACTCTCATACCTGGGAGAAGGAGACAGTACAGTATATCAATGGTTATCAAAGTGGGGTCCTTGAGGGGGTTCCAGGGGGTCCCCAGCTAAATGATTTATTCTAGCCTCAAAGTCAAGTTTTTACCACTTTAGCCTTATTTTAAACTTTCAGTATTGGAAAATAGACAACCTGGGTTAGCCTAGTAGCCCAGTCAGTCCAGGTGCCGATATCCAGGTCAATCTTTAGGTTCTCTAGTCAACTGCACTCTGTTTACTTGTCTTGTATTGTATTGATACTGTATGTTTGTTTTGTTTTGATAGTTATTTCACCAGCTAACTCTAGCTGGCTCATTTACATGGATGTGAAAACTGAAATGTTGATTAATTAGCACTGCCCCTGGTAAATAAATACATTAAATACATCAAACATACTATACCACTTTACTTGTTCTCTGTCTCGGTTCCTATGCTGTCATTCACCCAATGGAAATACAACCAAAACCACAAGACATTTATAATAATGTGTCTTCACCCACAGCTTAAAATGGTTAATTTTTTTGGGACATCTGTTTCCTCCGCATATACTTACTTGACTTTCCAGTCATGTGAATCCAGCTTTACATTGTCATTATCCAGTTGGATTTTAGTGTTGTCAAGGACCTCTTTGGAAATCTAAAGTGAGGAAGCAGTAGAAGTGTCAACAGCTGAACAGCTAGATCAGTGAAACATGTCAGGCACCCTCAGACTGATATGTATTTGGTCGAAGACCCGCATCTGAAAAAATGGTATGCCATAAGAGGCCATTTGTGTTGTTAAAAATGTCCAAAATGAGCCCAAATCTTTCAAAATGTTATTGTTTTAATGTATTTATAATAGCAGACGCGTCGTGAGCTTGTGATGTATACAATAGGGCTAAAGTGCTATTTTTTGTTACCACCTCAAGGACCCATGGGGGTTCCCAGACCACACTTTGAGAACCACAGAGCAAGATAGAAATGTTCCTTAGCTGGTGACTTGGTATGTCTTGTTTTATTTGGCAACGCAACTAGTTTTTGGTGAAGGTTTTAGTATTCAACATTCCTAGGGAAGCTAGCACAATGCCTCATTACCTACATAACCAGTATCCTGTTAGTGGGACCTCTTGGCTCCCATTAAGTCAGTTGTACTTTAGGGGGGGAATATTTTAGGCTAGTAGTGTCTCTGTATTGGTGACATGGACCTAACCTGATCAACAAGCATATCATTAAACATTCCAAAAGGTTTAAAAATAGTCTACAAAAAATAATTTGTCAATAATGTAATATTAATTATTACAGTTAAGATAAAGTCCAACTGTAAGGGGAGAAATGTGTTATGCACATCAAAAATAATGGTTAATGGTAGCTTTTTTTTATCAACTCGATAGACAGTAGATCAAAAAGAGGTTGTTGCCCACCGTAGTAGTAGCCTACAGCTACGGCATTTAAACTCAACCACTTAAGCCCTGTTTTTATCCTGTGAAAATAGCTGATCTTCAAGCTCAGAATGTGTCACAATAGAACCAAAAATGGTTTTGCATATCATATGCATGGTATGCATGCACTTCCAGTCCATTGCATAGAAACACCTGATACCCAGTGGATATGTGAATTGTTCAAACTATTGTGCAATTCTTCATAAAAGCAAAGCCATATTTTTGTACAAACACTATCCAACATCACATGAAACTGTAGACCAGTTCTGTTTACAGCCCTAGTATACTTTGTGGTATGATGAATAGTGAAAATAGTAGATCTACAAGCTGATGCTTTGGGTTGTGAGCATGCAATGTGTTGTGAGCTTGTAAATCTGCTATTTTCAGGATTTTTAAAAACATTTTTAAGTGTTTTGAAAATGATTGAAAATGGTTAAGAAGATTGGAAAACGTTTGTAAAAATCTGCCTATAACGACATGCCCAAAATAGTGAATGGCCAGGTTGAAAGTAGAGAATCGAGTGTGACCAGTTCTGAAAACCAGCATAATATGAGTTTATGAGATTGATACCGTTGCTACAGCATTAACTCAATTGAAGCTCTGTTCTCACCTTTTCCTGAATGTCGTGAATGGTAACTTCGAAGACCTTGAGGTCCGTCTTAGGCTTGTCCATCTGGAACTTTTTGATCTTCAGCTCCAGCTCTTCATTGGTCGTCTTCAGGCTGCTCACCGTCTCCAGGTAGGTCTCCAGGCGGTTGTTGAGGTTCTTCATGGTGGCCTTCTTGTTGTCGTTGATGTAGCCAATGCCATGCAGGTCAGAAACCTCAGCGCAGCCGGATGTAGCCTGGGAGATGCGGACGCCAAAACCTCCTGCTCCGCCGTACATGCTGCCGGCTCTCTTGGAGCCAACATGACCGCACATGCCACATGGCAGAGACTTCATCATGGGAGAGCTGCAGATCACACAGAACGAAGACATGGTTGACTGAAGTTCAGCTGGTTGGTGGCGGTTATGCTCTGGATGGAGAGGAGAGGGCTGAGTGAAGCACTGGTTTGACACCAGTACCTTTTATAGTGCAAAAGGAGGGAGCGGCGGGCAGGGTGTCGGAACATTTAGAATACCAAAGAACTGTTTTTTGCTAATCAGCACAGGTCCAGCAGGTAAAATGGCCTGCAATGTAACTGTGTCGTTATCATATGTATGGACGGTAGTTCTCAGTTTGCTTATCATATTCTAAGCTGCTTTTCAGGAGATTCCTCTTGACCAGATATACAGGTTGTATAAGTAGATCCTCATTCAACCATCACATACTCGTCTTAACTGTGCAGTCATCCCCCAACCATTTGAATATAAGTGATGATGAGATAGATTTCTCTCCCTTTCTATAATGGACTCATGTGTTATATATATCCACTATATACACTGTGGTCAACTCATTTCCCACTGTATGGCAACGACTCTGTATGTTGTGGTCATATCCCATTTTGGGGTTGTTATATGCCCTTTTCGCTCAGATTTTCTTGCCATCTAGTTACTACTTATTGTTATTTGTCATACACTACCAGAAACTTGGACATGAGTGTGGACAATGGGGGATTTGAAATGTGAATATGTGTATATTTAGTATTTTTTGTAATGTGATCTTGGTGTAGTCTAAAGATGATTTAATAATTGACAGTTTGTGGTTGCTATAAAATGATCTGATGTGTCTGTCATAACCAGTGGACCCTGATGAAGGCCAGTAGGGCCGAAACGCATAGGTCACCTGCGTTTCCCTTTTTTGTTCTTTGCTTATAGAAACTAAGCCATGGATAAATAAAGGCTTTTTAACTTAACTGAACCTTATTGGATCCTTTTTAAGTTCACAGACTGACTTTCTTACTCTGATTTTACACATAAGGAAGGAACTTAAAAACCTTGTTGACCTATACATGAAAGTCTATTCTTCCAAAAGTCACCCATCTAGATTCCAGACACCCTGTCACCAATGCTGGACTGAGCAGCATTCCAGTCTCATGCTTACGTGGTCAGGTCAGGTCAGCGGTACATTCCACTTGGTTCTTAAATGCATCTTTGTACACTAATGTTTATCTAGGATGGGACGATAATCATTATTATCGTTTATCGTGATTAAAAACCACTCACAATAATCGTATCGTGGAGATTTTAATTTATTATGAAATTGTCCTGTGTCATACACTGCGATCAATTTGCTTTTGCCGAGCTGCGTATCTGGTACCACTTAAACCCTGAGTCTATGCTATGTCTGTAAAGAGCGCACTTGGTACACTCTTTTTCTATAGCCTGGAAACCAGACGAATCTGCCACAGCTAAAAATAAATAGCCCTGTTAGACTTGCCATGCCAGGCTGCTTTTTTTACTCTACACTAACATTGCCGATCTACAAGTTCACAACACGTTGTGACGCGTTGTGAGCTTGTCGATCTGCTATTTATGGCGAACGCCCCCCCCCCCAGAATAGGGATGTTGGGGTGCCGGTGGCATTTTAAGAGTTTTAAGCATATTGTGTTAGTCACCATAATATCCTTAATTATTTTGGCCACAATAATCGTGACATGAACTCTTCATATCGTCCCATCCCTAAAACTATCACTGTTTGAATAGAAACACCTGCAAGCCTGTTTTTTTTCTTTCTCTCATCCAGGTGGTGAAAGCATTTGTGGTGCTGACAGCAGAGTATATGTTACATGACAAAGCCCAACTTGTGAAAGACTTACAAGCACATGTGAAGAAAGTGACTGCGCCATACAAATATCCACGCAAGGTAGCCTATCATTAAATACTTGATAAAAAAATATATAAGGAAAATATTTACTGTAAGTTTACTGTACCCCACTGGATATACCTCACTAATCAGGAATGGTTGATTTATTAAGTTATTGTATTTTTGTATTTTTGTATTTTGTTGTTGCAGGTGGAGTTTGTGGAGCAGCTGCCTAAGACAGTCAGTGGTAAGATTAGAAGAGTGGAGCTACGCAAGAAAGAATGGGGGCAGACTTGAATCAGTACTGTAAAAAAGGATTATCCGACAAAAAGGTTTCACGTCTCAAAAACGTAAGATGCATGGGTTGCATATTGTATTAACTTTTATCACTGTGAAGAGACAGTCACATGACCCAATATTATTGGGAGATGAATTATCCTTGTCCTGTTCTACATGATACATACCGTACAGTATGAGCTTATTTCCCTGAGTGAATTGGTTGAGACTATTCCACACACATATTTTGTCCTAATGTCCAACTCCACAATCTACCTCCCAGATTACAGAAGTTATTTGTATCTAGTGCTGACAAAACATTGGGCACTTCTGAATAGCTTGACCAACCCGCCGACCTGATTCCTCTCTCTCCTTTCTACTCTTATCACACAGCAACCATTCATAGCTTTTGAAGTCAATTTGTTTGTATAAGTATTCGTATTTGTGTCTCTAAACTTGTATATCAACATTTTGTATGTCAACTTAGGCATTTTAAATTGAAATGTATTTGTGAATCTCCACCAATTTATGTATTTGTATTTGAGATTTAGAAGAAAAAAAATTACACAAAGTGGGAATTAGAAAGGTCATATGATTCGTAACTCATAAAACACATTTCATAGTCGTGCAAAGTGATTTGCATTTGTAAGTGCAAATCAAATTTGTATCTGTACCGCTAATGTTTCGTATTTGTAAATAAGTACAGCATTTGTGTTTATGTCTCTAATTTGACATTTTTTTATTGACATTTTAAATGTAAAATGTATTTGTGAATCTCCACCAATTTGTGTGAGTATTATTGAGACTCCCGTCACGCCAGCCCATTAACCACTCACAACTCAGTGTGTGCTCATTTCCCTGAGTGAATTGGTTGATCACACACTGAGGGCCAGTGTGTGATTAAACTGACACACTGGCCCTCAAACAAAAAATGGGCGTATGTATGTATGGTCATTTCAACACCTTCATATGTTTTCACATGTTATTAGAGCACTACGTCACGGAAGACTTGGCCATATATGTCACAAACGCGACGTCTGGATTTGGACAGAAATGTAATGTTTGTGAAGATTCTGCACCCCGTTAAAATAGCTTTTGTGATGTCCCACCACCCGCATCCACATGCCAAATTTAAAATAATAAAACCGTATACAGAATATTAGTATCTTGTATCTGTCTCTGTCTATCCGCCTGTGTCCCTTTTATGGCCATATATGGAGATCCCTGATGTCATCAATATGACGTCACAGTATACTGACGTCATAGACTGGCCTCCCAAGTACTATGATAATGGGTACAACGAGTACAGTGGGCACAAATGGGTACTCTGACAACGGGTACCCATTTGTAAACAGGTATTGCATAACCTGAGGGGCATCACTATATCTCCAAAATTAACGTTTTGTGTTTTTTCGTCAATTTAACGCCCTACTTTATCATACTTCAGCGTCACACAAAAGCATCTTACGTAGCAGTCCGCAAGCTCGAAACGCGGCGCGAAGCAACGCTCTAGCTACGCTCTAGCTACGTACTTAACTCCATATTAAGTCACAACTGATGTCATATTTAATGACGTGAGAGTCAAGGTGGCCTTCTTAAAGTGCTGCTCATGGAAAAAGCCACGGCGAAGTCTTAAAGTAGCTTACATTGTTAGAGGACTGAATTTAATGCATATTTCCTAGATTTTTTTTCTTGTGTTCCAGCCTCTCAAGAAATGGCCTCCTTGTTACTTAAGATATTCTACAGGATGTTTGGCGGGGGAGGACAAGGGCAAAGGCAACCTAGCCAACAAGAGGCGGCGATTCAGAAACTCAGAGAGACAGAGGAGATGCTAAAGAAGAAACGGGAGTCTCTAGAGAAAAGCATCGAGAAGCAACGGCTTACCATAAAAGAAAACAACACAGAAAAAAAAAAAACGGTGGCCGTGCAGGCCTTGAAAAGAAAGAAGAGGCACGAGAAGGAGTTGAACGATATCGAGGGTAAGCTGTCTAACGTCGAGTCGCAGAGAGAGGCACTGGAGAACGCCAATGCCAACACCGAAGTGCTCAAGAACATGGCCTTCGCTGCCAAGGCCATGAAATCTGTCCACGCGGACATGGACATCGACAAGGTGGACGACCTCATACAGGACATCACAGAGCAGCAGGAGCTGGCGCAGGAGATCTCCGACGTCATCTCCAAACCCATCGGCTACGGAGAGGTCTACGACGAGGATGAGCTGCTGGCCGAGTTGGAAGAGCTGCGACAGGACCACCTAGACAGGAAGCTTCCGGAGATCGACGGGGCGGAGAGCGTAGCGCTTCCCAGCGTGCCTTCCACTTTACCTTCCAGACCTGCTGAGAAGGAGAAGAAGGACGGGGATGAAATGGAGGATCTAAAGCAGTGGTCAGGGAGCATGTAGACATGGCATTTGCCACGTGCATTACAGATCAGAGATGGTCATTTTGTCCCAAACTCAACAAATCGACACACTTTTATCTCTGGGGATCATGAACAAGATGCAGGATGCATCTATCAGTCAGATATTCCTATTCCTTTCCTATTGACTTCCAAAGTTCGCGGGCCCTGCGTAGACAAACCAGCAGTTTGGTAGAGATCTGCGCTCTGAGGAGTGCACTTTTGTAGTTGATTTTATTTTTTTATTATTATTATTTCATTTTGCTACAGTAGGAAGTAATTGCTAAATGTGATAGGTGCAGCTTGTTTGGTACTCTTGAGACTATAGCAGGTTTTCTCAAACATTTTCATCGTATATGGACCCCCATTTGAAAAGATTTTGTGCCAGTGACTCCCGTAAGAGATGTTCTTAAAATGTATTTGAAAATAGCAGATATACAAGCTCACAATGCGTCGCATTGCAGTGCGTTGTGAGCTTGTAGATGAGCTATTTTTTTAATAGACCAAAAATAAAATGGCACAGTTTAAACTGTTCCTCATCTTGGTGGGGACCTCCTGGAACACCCATTTCGGATGCTGTCAATGCACTGAATGGGACATTATCACGTTTAATCAGGCTATTGATTGGTCTAAGTATGGTGAGATACTGAACTACCCACATTTAATCAGACTATTGATTGGTCTAATCAAGAGATGCTGACCTACCGACAGGGCTCAGTAGGTGTTTTGCATAAAGTACAGTTTTGGACCGCGTCGGAGGCGCGCCGTCTCAAGCGAACTTGAGCCACGAGAGGCACCACTGAGCGAGCTAAAGCGAGCGAGTTGCCGTGCCGAACGCTGCGAAGTTCGCTTGAGCCTACTCAGCGTCGTCCGAGTTATGTACCGATAGGCACAGGAATTGTAAATCATGTTTTGGGGTGAGCGTTTGCCCCAACTTTCATCAACCCACAGAATAACGACAAAACACCTACTGAGCCCCGTCGGTAGGTCAGTATCTCACCTACCTAGACCAATCAATAGTCTGATTAAACGTGATAATGTCCCATTCAGTGCATTGACAGCATCCTGTGCCTGGAACCCCCTCAAGGTCCTCAGACCCCCACTTCTGGAGAACCAAAGAAGCTGCAACTGACTGGAGTCAACACGCATCTACGTATACGTGTAACAAAACCGGTGATATTGATGTTTATAACAAAAAAAATCTGTGTCATTTTAGATTTTTTGCATTGGCTATCCAAAAATAGCAGATATACAAGCTCACAGTGCGTCACTTTGTGCCGCGCTGCGAGCTTGTACATCTGCTATTTCTGAATGTTTTTGAATAATCTTGAAGGTGTGAGAACTATGGATTTAGAAGGCATTTGTAGTATCGGCCTCAGATCTCAATGGGTTAACTTGACATCTGAAAAGATTGTCAGAGCATGCTTCTGAACTCACCCATATTCTGTTGATACAAGCTTTGAGACAATGCAGAAAAGTAATCACTCATGCGTATAAGATAATGTGATGTTTAATATGCCTTTCCATATATGGCAATTTGCTCTAGTAGAAAGAGAAAGCACCATAAATGGGAAAGCACACGTCATCAAGGATCTGTAGCTGTATATAAATTAGCTAGAGGTTCAACTTCAGCCATGAGTATTGATAAAGGGAATTGTAGTAAATTCTTCCACCACCTTTAAGATATTAACTACTTATCTACACTAACATCATACGTCAATATCCGTTACCTTTACCACAATGTCATTAGTGTTCAACTATCTAAGGCAAGTCATTGCTGCCGGATCACTGGGACGATCGTTTCTCAAGCGAAGCGCCAGCTCGTTTGGGCCTTCTCTTAAACGGGACGGTCTGGGGGAAGATGACGACGAACTGCGTAAGAAATGCGAGCAGAACATGACCAGGCTGACTGATGAAAATCACGCTCTGGCCGAAACGATCCTGACCACGGAGCTGATGATGAAGGATATGGACAAACACACGCCGCAGCACGACCACTGGGAGCAGTACAGGAGGGAGCTGACCGTTGAGAATCACGTTTTGGCCAAAGAGCTCCTGTCTGCAAAGTCGCTGATGAAGAAGATGGAGGAACAGAGGGAGGAGCACAACAAATGGGCGGAGTACAGAAGGCAGATGGGCTACCTCGATGCGCGGCAAAATAAACACATTCTAGACTAGTGGGTTTCAAAGTGGAGGCCGCCATGGGGCCAATTAGAAAAGAAAAATGGAAAAAAGCTAAATCAGACAAAAGTTATCTGGATTCCAATTTTCAGCATGTCATTAATGTCAACATTTTCAAAATCATTTAAAAATAGCAAAAGTAGACAATCTACAAGCTCACAACACATCAAATTGTAGATCTGCTATTTTCATTGTATTTTCACACTGTGGGGGCCCAACAGGATATGGCTCTTTGGGTTGGGTAATCTGGCCATGCTGACCATGAGGTTTTGTGAGTTGATCAATACTCTGCTTTCTGCCATTCTTTCGGATTCAACAACGTAAGGCTCAATTTGCTCGATGTTGGTCATGTCAGACATTGTTCATTATCGGATTAACCCCAGTTTACCTGTACTCAATTCCGCCTGTGTGCTGTGGAAGTGAGTTAGAATATACAGAGTATCACCTTCCTCCCAAGGCTAACAGAAAGGCAGAAAGATGCTGTCACAATCACAAAGCACCTGTACAAGAAAGCACCTCGCTCAGCATAGCCAGTGACAGGCAATGTTGCAATCTTCTGCTTTATTCAGATCATAGGAGAGACAGGAAACCGAGGGCAGAGAGAGAGAGAGGGGGGGGAGAAAGGCATTAGACCTGAGTTCAAATCTGATTCATGGCGTCATCATGTCTTCATGATGCCACAAGTCCGATTCAAACCCAGGTCCCTGCAACTCAAAAGGACAATGTGATCTGGTTGAGCTACAAGGCACCCCCAATAGTTTTTTTATGGCGTGGCTCTGTAGGTGGTAAGCCGTCTGAGAGTAGAAGAGGAATACCACCGCGCCTCAGCCAGAGCAAGGCCTGTCTGGTGTGTCACAGGAACGGGACAGTACAGCAGCGAAGGAGAGGACACTGGAGCAGCTCGGACATTTAAGCCTTTTTATTTTAAGATGCTTGCAACAACAGGTGAACTGACTGTTACGAATGCCGCAGGCTGAGGAGGCATTTAAATACAGAACATTTGTTTAAGCATTATTGCGTGCCAAATGTCTTGTGCACTGTGCCGGTATAGGCCATGCATTTTGAAATATTCATGAGATATTTAACTTTCATTTCATAATAATGGAAGTCAATGGTATTCGGATCGGGCGAAGACCGTGCCCAGATTTTGAGTCACAACACAAAACTGATGATGTCATAGATAAATTGACGTAATATGAAGTCTTTGTTTTTTGTTGTTTTTCCTGACTAAGTTTTGACATTTTATAGCTGCTGCGCTGCAATGAGTTGTTGGGGTAGGCCTACATTCAGCATAAATGAAACCACTATGGAACCATCAGTCACGTGTTTCTAATTCACACACAGTACAATGTTCTTTCTGAGGTCATCCAACTTTTGGTGGATGTGTAACAATTGGGCATGTTTGTGGTGGGAAATTACCATAACATGCATACAGTATGTAACAACTCTGTATGTAACAACTCTAAGCAAATACATGGTAATTTTTCGCCCCAGTGTTATTCCAACAAGTACTTTTTACAAATTGCATAATATTCCTGTGTGATCACTAGAGGCAGTACATACCACACTCAACTGTTATTTGTCCATGTAATAAGCTAATATGGCCATTCTATAAGTGACTGACCAGCACTCAAGGTCTCAGGAAAAGAGGCAGAAATGGCTACCAACTTACCTCAGTCAGGAATGTGTGTAATAGGTGATGCTGAAGTGATGAGGAGGATCTCTAGTTCACAAGTCTCAAGTTGTGGATTTTTTTTAGGCCTCACGTCTTCACAAATTACCCCCTTCCTTCCCTCACTGTAATATCTGACAATAACAATAACAACAAAATGGTGTGCCAAGGCACAAAGATGGCACAGACAACTTCAATTCCAGGTGTGCCTTAGGGATTTTGTGACAAGTTCAACCATGCATTATTATTGCTATATAATATTGCACTATACAAGAGGTTATGAATTATGTTTTAATTTAGGCCTACTACCTATGCCTATCACTACTTTGTGCACATTAATTTCCCAATGCAGAGGGCAAATAGCCTTCTATACCCACACAATAATTATTTCAACCACTTTCAACCTGGCATCCATATGTTGGGCATGATTAGACCATCATACACACAATAGCACAATATTTAAAGGCAAAAATAATTTATTAGGGAATTCTGAATTTTAGTTTTCTTTCACATTTCAAAACACAGAACAGTAACAATTGCGTCAACCTTTCGCCAACTTGCACCAGTTTCTTTTCGCCACAAGATGGAGTCAATGAGACTCCCTGCTGACCTCAGAGCAGATTGCCATACACATTTCCGAACCTAAATAAAACGCAGACAGTTATGTCAAACAGCCATAGTAAAATATAAATATCATAACAAAATAAGAATGATTGACCACATTTTAACATTAGCATTCGCTCATCCAAACTTAGTACGAGATTGTTCTCCTTTTTTAGGGGTGTGTGTGTGTGTGTGTGTGTGTGTGTGTGTGTGTGTGTGTGTGTGTGTGTGTGTGTGTGTGTGTGTGTGTGTGTGTGTGTGTGTGTGTGTGTGTGTGTGTGTGTGTGTTGATTGTGTGCATTCTGAAATTCAATTACATAAAGCAGTGGTTCTCAAACCTTTTTATTTGAAGGACCAGGACCCAATAACTCTGAGATTGTACAAAATGGGGTCTATTTGGTTCCATTTGTACACTTTCAGAATCACAGACCTGTTAAGGGTCCATTAAGAACCCTCTCAAGCAACCCTGTGAGGGTCCCTGGACCCCACTTTGAGAACCACTGAAATAAAGTAAATAAATATTAGTATTTAAGTCAAATGATCATAACCAAGCCTAGACAGGTGGCCTGCATATATACAATGACAGACATTTAAAATAGTAAATAACTGTAAACAGGAAATTTAAATCAAAAAGACCACATAAAACAGTAACACACCACAGCAGACGATATGGGTCACTTAGCTGTCAAAAATGTGCAATTGTAAATTTTCATATCGCAGCAGGATAAAACATATTGAGTGTTTGCATGCACACAGTACAGTACTCGTGTTAACCCATTCAAACCCGGAACGCATCCGTGTCATTTTACCTCATTTTGCATCACCATCTTTTAAACACTTTAATCAGATTTTATACTTTGGCTATTGAAAAATAGCAGATATACAAGCTCATAGCGTGTCACTTTGTGCCGAGCTATAAGCTTGTAGATCTGCTATGTTGGAAAAATCGTGGAAAATGTTTGCAAATCTTTGAATATATATATTTTTAAGCAAACATTTGTAACTCAAATCTTTGCTTCTGGGTGTCCCTGGAACAAAATATTTTGAGATGGGGGTCCGCAGTCAAATACATGTCATTTTGGGTTCGGGTTAGGGTTAGGTTGACATGATAAAGCTTGAGCACCACTGATATAGAAACATCAGTCTTTCATAAAACTGTTAGGATTTAGAAAACATTTTTAGAATCGGCCTCAGCTGTGGGTTAATGGGCTCACCGACACATATTAACCCATTAAGACCGGGAACGCATCCATGTGTCAATTTAAGATTACTTTGGCTATTCAAAAATAGCAGATCTACAAGCTCATAACGCGGCACAATGAGCTTGTAGATCTGCTATTTTTTGATAAATCGTGGAAAATGTTTGCAAATCTTTGAATATATATATTTTTAAAGCCAACATTTTTAACTCCGATCTGTGCTTCTGGGGGTCCCTGGAACAACATATTTTGAGATGGGGGTCCGCGGCCAAATACATATCATTTTGGGGGTCCTTGACATGGAAAAGTTTGAGAACCATTGATATAGCAACATACTTTTTTTTTTTCTTCCAAAAACTGTTTTTACGATTTTTCTAAAATAGCAGATCTACAAGCTCATACAGCAGAGCGGCACTCGGTGCCGCGCTATGAGCTTGTATATCTGCTATTTTTTAATAGCCAAAGAAATCTAAAAATGACACACAGATGCCTTCCCAGTCACAATGGGTTAATGTGTCAGACACCTTAGTGTCCTACAGTACATGTCCAAGAAGGTATCTTATTTGGGTTTCTCATCATTTGGATACAAACGTTTCATAGTTACTGTAAACAGGATATGTCTGAACTCGAGAGCAGATTTACTGGTGTTGATTAAAAAAGAAAAAAAAAGAAACGTTCACCGTATAACAGGCATTAGCCAAAGAAGCGCTAAAACATTGGTTTGGTCACAGTCTTCAACGAACAACATAGCGAGACATTCCAAGAGCCATTCTGTTAACTCTTTTCGCCGGTGTCCACTTCATATCAGTGTTGCAAACAGTAATGTCTTGTCTGCGCGTTCAAGTCTTTCCTTGGACAGAGCTCGGACACTGACGAGCGTTTTCAGTCGAGATCTTAAATATGCTTTTGCTGCATGCTTACTAATTTAGTTCCTACAAATGATTAATAAGTGGGCTGGTGAAAGGCAACCCTCTAGTTTATTATGCATTCACATCACAGGCCTTTTAACCTCGGGACCAGTTCGTTAAATCTGTGCCCGGTATGTTTGGTCTCACTTGGCACTATTTTAAGTCAATAATAATTCTTGAAATCTAAGACGTAAATCGCTCTTTTTTTTTCCAACTTTCCCAACGGTATCACGGGGGTGTCCGTGCACTCGGTTGGCTGAATCCGTGCCCGACAGTCATGTTTGGCGTTGGTCTCGTTTTTTAAACGCGGCAGTTAAAAGTCGGAGACCTTATTGCTCTTTTACTCGGCTATACTCGTCGTGGGCGAGGTTGTCATTTGGAGATCCCCAAGCTGGTCTTCATGTTCTCGTACACCACATAGCTGATGCTGACGGCGGGAATGACCTTGATGAAGTTGGGCAGGAAGCCCCTGTAGAGTCCAAAGAAACCGTCTTTGGCCACAATGCTCCTGACCACTCCACGCATCGACGACTGGTCAGAACTTACATGCAGAGAGGCTGGGGGACACACAAGTTTTATATTAACATAGCATGACGTTGCTGTCGGGGCAGAAATTAACGCCCTATGTCATACATGGGCAACTGGCGGCCCGTGGGCTACATGCGGCGGCCCCCACCTTCACTTAATGCGGCCCTCAGGTTAATATCGGAATATTGATATATTATTGATTTCAGCTGTTACAATTGCAAACATGACCCCCTTTAATTACTTCAGTCCATATTAGTAGCTTAATGACTAGTATTCAAATTCTATTTTATTTTTTATGTCCAATGTATTTGTATTTTAAAAAAAAACTAAATACATCTGAAATTAAATAAAACATTTTACTTTTCAGGATTCCAATAAAAAAAATAGCAAAAATAGCCGAATACAAGCTCAAAACGCATTGCAAAGCGCCGCGTTTTGAGCTTGTAAATCGCCAATTTTGCTACTTTTGAGTAACATAGAATGGCCTGACAGTATATGCAATGTGGCCCTACAAGCGCGAAACGCGGCGCGAAACGACGCTTTTCGATATTGTAGATCTGCTACTTTTGCAATGTTTTTCATTTGAATCCTGAAAAATAACAGCTTTGGACATATGAGGTTTCCACCCGACAGAGACGATATAATAATGTACCAAAGGCATGTTACCAAAAACACAATTAAATCGTTAACTGCAATTAATCGTCGAGAACAATTTCATGATGGTGACACTGACTACTGGGGATGGGACGATAATCGTTATTATCGTTTATCGTGATAAAAAAACGCTCACAATAATCGTATCGCGGAGATTTTAAGTTATCGTGAAATCGTCCTCCATCATACACTAGGATGAATTATTTGTTGAGCTGCAAATTCAGTACAACTTCCAAAAATAGCAGATCTACAAGCTCACAACGCAACGCGTTGTGAGCTTGTAGATCGGCTATTTTTGGCGAACGTTCCCTCCAGAATAGGGATGCTGGGAGTTCAAGTGGTTCACAAAAGTGGCATTTTAAGTTTTAAGCATATTTGGATTATCGCAATAATATCGTTAATCGCAATTAGTTTTAGTTTGTAATTGTCATACCATCCCTAGCACTGACAGGCCTAGTGATGGTACTTACCCTGCGCCTGCATGCGTGTGCGTATGAGAGCCAGTGGGTAGCTGGCCAGCTGGCCACAGGTGCTGGACATGGTACCGCAGCCCAGCAGCACCATCACTCCAGGGTTGGCCGTGTCCGTGGCGTAGCGCGACAGCCACGCGTTCTTCAGCAGCTGAGGCACCGTAACCATAAAGAGTACCAACATCAGGGCGTTGTTGTCACACAATCCAACAATTAAAAATATACTGCCAGGAGGGGAAAGGAACTGGTGGGAATAACGTGTTCCTTCAGCACGCAACGTCCTACCGGGGGAACTCCCCCCTGTCAGGTGATAAGAAGCGGCCTGCTAACTCAGTTCGGGGCTCTCCCCAGGCTGGCAGAGGGAGAGTAGCGCCCAGGATTACAAGCTTAGGCAATTGGCACCGGGTGAAAAACGGGTTACAAAACCGTGGGATAAAAATGTATTAAAAAAAAAGAAAAAGAAAAAAGATTCTTATATATCAGTGGTTCTCAAAGTGGAGTTCAGGTAGCCTGGTAAACCATCCCGTTCGCATGAATTCACATTATCATGTTCTGTTCTGTTCTGTTCTAGTTCTTGTTATTCCTAGTGTTCTCAACATAATCCTTTGTGCTTCCTAGTGTGTTCCTGGTTTTGGCAATTAAATCATCTTGCACTTGACCTGCTCTGCACCTGTGCCGCCTGTCTGTTCTGCGTTTGGGTCCAAACACAGATATCACACACACACATACCTCGTAAACAGCCAGGTCTATTCCAGCGTAGGGGATGATGCCTATCAGGTTTGGAACGTAGCCCTTATAGAAGGCCTTGACCCCTTCTTTCTTCATGATGTTTTTGGCACAGTCAAATATTCCTTTGTACTGGCCAGTTTTTCTCAGGGTCAGCCTGGTCTTCAATACCTGAACAGACAAAGCACACAGAGGGGGAAAGAGAGTTACGGTTTGTAGTCCTAAAACCCCAGAAATGCGGATTCTGACAATGATTTTCAATGGGAACAGAGAGGTTTGTTGCCATTCGAGCATTTCCTCACAAAAACACAAAAACTCAAGTCAAATTGTGAACACAGGACTTTTACTTGTAACAGAGTATTTTTATTTTATGGTATTGCTGCTTTTTAATCAGAGTACTTCTGCCTCCACTGGCGGGTGTGTCTGGTAGCTGAAAAACTGCAGGTTCAGGCTGAGTTGAATGAGAAGTTCTGAACAGTCCAATCTCAAGCGACAAATTCCTTCCTTCAGCGAGTAGGACAGCTCCACGATGGATGTTAAGAGATATACCCACAGTCACCTGGGATTGTAATGACCGTTGGGCCTAGTCCCAAAACGCACCGTGGTGGACTGCAGTATAGCGTGTTCGCTACTGGGCACCGGATCTCAGCGGGGGCGATAGAGGGATGTACCTTTATAGGGTTATTATGAGCTGTTCCGATTGATGACTAGTTTAGTATGGAATTAGAACGTCTCTAGACTCTTTCTGACCTGGTGTAATAAGAATATCCCTGGCTGGACAATGACACTTCTGTCAGAACTTTTCTTCTGGACTCCATCTGTCTGAACTCTTGCACTGTGCAATCCTCTAGGTTCAAAAAGGTTCCATAAACACACATGACGTCATGCCAATGCGGTGCCCGGATTAAGGTGGTTTTAGTATCAGATGTCGGGTACATCCTATATACATTTGAGGAAAGTCAGCCCTTCCTGTGGTGCGACTGAAGGCACTTCATTTTTAAGCATTTGTTTCGGCGAAATAACCACAATAACATCTCACATGTCACTACAACACCAGTCACAACGTGCGCAATTCATTCACGCAGTTATTCGTCCACTTTTCATTGCTCAACACACATTTGCCCCCTCACACCATAATTAAATCCGTCCAACACAAAATTCCCCACACATTACCGACACACCGGAAGGTGAGACCTTTTAGGAGCCTCAAAGACGTTGCCAGGTTGCGCGACAGTAATACGCAATCCGCTCCGTGATTTTTCCTCCGGAAGACAAAAGGCCAGCAACAAGCCACCAGGTTGATGCCAAAAACACCACAGATGGGGACAGACACGCTGGATCTATATAATATATACTAACATACCTATGCCTATGGACCTTTCCATATATTCAATATATTCTTTATACATGTTATATATTATTAAACGCACTTTCTCTAACCAATTTACACCCACTTCACGCTTACAACTCCTGGACATGGCAACGTCGCTCATCGTTCTGTGATTGACAGCAAATGTTGGCCAATCAGGTGGCGAGTTCGCAGCCTGAAAAAATACGAACGGCATCCATTGTTGGTTGTGCGAGTCAGGGTGCACTACTGCACTTCTTATTTTCGCTTATTAAACGCTCTCAAACTTCTTCTTTGAGGCAAGGAATTCACTTATAATATATGGTTTGGATATAATTCAGTTGTTTCACTTCATATGTGTGGTTAATTAATCATGACAGAGCCTATTTAAAAATAAAAATTCGCCTGTCCCCCCCGCCCCACCCCCACCACACACACACACACACACACAGATCTGTTGTGCTGTAGTCAAGGCTTTGTATTGCAAAAAAAAAACAGCCGATGGGGTCCGCGATGTTTCACGGGGGTCGCGATGTTTCACGGGGGTCCGCGATGTCTCGCGGGGGTCCCAGACTCCCAGGGGGTCCGCGGACCCCCTGGGAGAAAAATTATTTACAAAAATTAAAACTTTTTTGGGGGACATTTCTTCATGAAAAAAAAAAAACAGCCGATGGGGTCCGCGATGTTTCACGGGGGTCTGCAATGTTTCGTGGGGGTCCCCAAGACTCCCAGGGAGTCCGCGGACCCCCTGGGAGTAAAATTATTTTAAAAAATGTAAAAAAAAATTTGGGGGACATTTTTCTCCCACGATTTTTTAACCCCAAAATAAGCAAGCCCTCGCTTAATTTTGCCCGGACGTAATTTGTTTGTCATGTTTGTGTGTTTGTGTTGGAGCGCCTCAGTGCGGCTGCAGAGTTCATGTGCAACATCTTGCATGTGTGGCTGTGGCTTTACAGTTTTCCTTCACCAGGGACCCCTAAGGGTGGGGGGGGGGGGGGGGGGGGCGGACGCTCTGGGTATTTTTTTTTTTCTTTATCCCATGATTTTGTACCCCCAAACACTTTTTTCTTTGGGGGGGTTGGGGGGGGGGGGGTAGGGGGTAGACGTTCTGCCCGCGTAGCGGGCAGAACTTCTAGTTCATTACATTTATGGTATTCCTATTTAGCGTATTTCCTATTTAATATTTGATAGGAAATACACTAAATAGGAAATTCATATTTATTGTATTCAGATCAATAAGAGATAGATCAATGTCAATTGAGCAGTCACTTGTTTGCAAGTTCAAGTTAGTCCAACCCCCCAGAGTAACTATTGCACTAAGTGCATCACTTTCCTCAAATTCTCTCATTCAAAAATTAGTGGTGTTGTGTTGTATATTAATTGCAGCAGTACGTATTTAAAACTAAAATATAATATATCGGTATTAAATAAGCGTATGATAACCATTGCTACCCATTCATAGCCAATATGATAACAGAAAAAATATAGCTTTATCATATGATTTCCTTTTGGTAAAATATTACAATACTCCCACATTTCCCATTTTCACATTGGGTTTTACAATCTGGTCAAAGATTGCATTGACTTTTCTTTACTTTAAATGCCAAAAACTGGAATGAACAAGTTCAAAGCTGAAAATAAAGCTCAGTCTGCTCCCTGCCTTCTAACTGGCTATGTATGCATCATGTGCATGTTATGAGCGCACCTGGACGATTGTGCAGTCATTTTGTCGATTGCAAGGTTGTGAATTGCAACGTTTAACTGTGCATTATTGTGCAAATGAACTGGCAGCAGGAATGGAGAAAATGCATGTGAACGAAGTCAACGAACAGACCGCGGCCCCATTCCACATTAGTTTAGCTCTCCTCGACCATGTTGTAATGAATCATAATCGCTGTATTCCAACTAAGTAGCATGCAAATCTCGACCAATACAACGTACGCGTTTGGTTTCGAGACACGGCCACAAGTCGTTCAACTAATAGAGACACGAGAAACTGATATTTCTGTTGCTCACAGCAGGTCAGGATAGTCTAACGGTAGCTAATCACTTAACCTTGCTCGCTCGCATCTGACAGACATCCCTGTAGCAATCTATAAGGGGCTTCATTAGCCATTGACGGACATCTCCGTCATTTAAGGTCACGATGATAATTTTGTTTTTTTCACAGAAGCACAGTGAAACCCTCCGTGATTAGCAACCATCAGGGGATCGATCATACTGGAGATAAATATTCTGTGGTTCTTGACAAATTTGTCAGAATCAATGCTTAAAAATGCTGGCAGAAGCTAGACCTGCCAGCATTAGAAAGCCCTTGGCAGTGAATGTGTTAAAAAAAAAATGGACTGTACGTGTGTATGGTGAGAGGTGCTTACCTCCATGTGGTAGATGGACTGTACGTGTGTATGGTGAGAGGTGCTTACCTCCATGTGGTAGATGGACTGTACGTGTGTATGGTGAGAGGTGCTTACCTCCATGGGGTAGATGCAGGTCTGTGCTGTGGCTCCAGCCAGAGATCCAGCCATAAACCTGGTGTGTGTCTCCACTACCTGGCCCTCCGTTGTCAGCAGCTTCTTGTACTGCAAACACATTTTATTTTATTTTATTTTTGAACAAAGAAATTCAAAATAATGCAATAACTTCAAAAGTGATAAACGGCATTGGTTCTCAAAGTGAACCAACGCTTTTTCTTTTTTTTTTTACATAGATCCGCTCTTCTGGGGGTCCCTGGCACAAAACATTTTCAGATAGGGGGGTCCGCGGCCAAATATATATCATTTTCGGGTTCCTTGGCATGAAGAAGTTTGAGAACTACTATTGATATACGGGATAGTGTTGGCATTTCGGTATTGGAAACTTCACTTGAAAGTTCAATTTAAGAAACTTTAATTATTATGACAACAACGAAAGTTTTATGTAACATTGTCCGTCTGTAATGTTCTCAGGATCTCAGCTCTGCTTCTCTCTGTCCGTGTGCGACATGCAGTTAAGCTGTAGCTCCGCCTCAGCCGATCTGCAAGCCCACAACTGATGCAATGCGTTGTGAGCTTGTAGGTCAGCTGTGTTCCCTGCGCGACACTGTCGTACACCGAAGCAAAAACAGGCACTAGGCGGTGATGGGTCACAACGAGAGAGATCCCCAACATATATTACTCTCCTCTTATCAAAAAACCCGAGAATGATCCTAAATTAAAGTCATAACCCTTAACTAATATAGTTGATTTCAGCATTTAGTTTAGCCTGTTATTAGAGCATTTGTATGTGTGCACGTGGGTGCTTATTATTGTACAACTATAAATTATTTTATGAAATGTTATATTATATAAAATATTTGAATATATTGGAATATTAAAAATAATAAAGCATTCGAAATTCAAATGGGATTTACAGAGGAGAACTGACAGCCCTAACACGGGACTACGTATACGAGGAGCACTAGGGGGTACTGTACATTTTCATAGGCCATAAATTTGATTGCTGTCTCTGGGGCAATCTTGAATATGTTGATGCCGTTGCCTCTCCACAGCGATCTTATGCCTCCTTCTTTGATCATCTTTCTGTAGCCTCCCAGCATGTTGATCTTGGTGTTGACCTGCAACCCATCAGTGCGATGATTAGTCCTTTTATATTTCATCGCTGTGGGGCAGAAACCTCTTATCTCCATATTTCAACTTTTTGAGTTTTTTTCCCGTAAAATCAACGCCCTACATGATCACACTACAGCAATTTGAATCCTGAAAAGTAACAGTTTTGGACATATGAGGTTTCCACCCGACAGGCGATTTCTAAAATATAATAGCAGTAGTAATAAAAGAAACAATAACAACAATAATAATGATAATAAACTCTTGAAAATGATTGTACCTTTGATAATATTGCAAAGATAAAATACAAGCAGTGTACAGTTTTATGCTGCAATAGTGAGTTGTGCGGTCCGCCGTGGTGTCTGAATGACGGACATTACATACAAAACCAAGCTGACATTCCTGGAACTGTGCCATGGATACTGGGCAGTTGTTGTTTTTTATGTGACTAGCATGCAGAATGCTTAAGTGAACAAGTGTGCACTTTTAGCGATAAACACAACTCATATTGTGTGGACTTTACACATTAATGATTTAGTACTATCATTATTATATATTAAGTATTACATTGCCAATATCTTGTTTTTACCAATTGGTTTGAACTAGCTTTTCTATATAGCTTTAGTTTACCAAACCATATTTCCCCTGAGGGTTGCTTTGCTGTTCAACTACTTCCACTTTTGGTAGTGGATTGGTAGGTTGCAAAACTATGCTTTCAAAGAAGCTTCCTCAACACGTGTGTGTGTGGTGTGTGTGTGTGTGTGTGTGTGTGTGTGTGTGTGTGTGTGTGTGTGTGTGTGTGTGTGTGTGTGTGTGTGTGTGTGTGTGTGTGTGTGTGTGTGTGTGTGTGTGTGTATGAGTAGTGTACCAGGTGCAGTAACTGGCCAATAAAGCAGAACTACATTCAGAATATGAAAAAGAAACATCTAAGAAAACGTTTGGGCCTGTCAAGAAGCACAATTGCAAGAATGTGTTGCAGTCAGACCTCCTCATTGACCCCCAGTTTGAGAAATTCTGTTTTTTTTATGGTAAATGCATGATACCCACTTCAGTCTAGAAGAAGATACTGTAGATCTTTAAAGTGATTTGGTAGAACCTAGGTAGGGTTGTACAGCTGCCTATGCCAACTGGGAGCCTAGGTTCCCGGTTTGATCCCCGATTCCTCCTGTGTTCCAAGTGTCCTTGAGCAAGACACTGAACTCCCTAACTCAGTGGTCGGCAACATGTGGACCATCAGCGATAATATCTGACCCGCAAATTAAATAATTTACAATATCTGACTGTCCTACGTGTAGGCTATAAAGTCCAAGGTGAATCTACCCCCACCTGAAGAAACCTTTTATTAATGTTGAGGGTGAATGACTGCTTAGCAATACACTGTTGCTCTCCATATCTAAGAGGATACCATGAGCTCCAGTTCTATGAAAGGGCTCATTTATCTCTGCTCATAAAGGAGTATGCCTGAGGCCAAGCTTACTTGCCGACCCCCGTCCCAACTGCTCCAGATGAGGAAGCTGCTGCTTTGCAATTGCACGGTTGCCTCCGCGCAACCATCGCATTCATTCACCAACAGTGAATGTGTGTGAATGGGAGAATGTACATGTACAATTTTAAACAGCTTTGGATTAAAAAAATGATGTTGACAAGAGGTTATGCCAGAGAGAGCTATACAGGACCCATACCCTAGAACATGGGTTCCCAAACTTTTCAGCCCACGACCCCAAAATAAGGGGGCCATTGACTCTCGACCCCACCCAAACCTGGAGGTAATTTATGCACATAAACTTGCACGTTCGGTGCGCATTTAAAATGTATTAAAATGGTAAAATGTACTATTTGTAATCATTTTAGGTTGTATTTCATCCATTCTGTTGAATTTAAATTAAAATAAAAAATAAATATATATATATATATTTTCTTTTAATGACCCAAAATAATTCCGCGACCCCACCGTCAGTCTCCCGCGACCCCAAGTGGGGTCGCGACCCCAACTTTGGGAACCCCTGCCCTAGAAAGTGTACAACCTTTAGGTTTAAATGAGGATTTTGACATGAGTGTTGTACTATAAATAAATCACAATAGATTACTTCATGCCTGAAGCTAGCTATATAAAAAGTTTAAAAACTAATAATAAAATCAGATTTTGCACAGGTTTGAGTGTGCGGAGGCTCCCTTTAATTGTTCAAAGAGCTTTGGATAAAATTACCCATTATTTATGCGTCAGATTTTATCCGTTATAAAACTCTATGCATCAGCACACGTTTTTATTATTACTTGCATGCTGAGGGTGTTTACTTACTTATTTCCAAACAGCCCTTGTGCTGTTTTCTGGCTGTTCTGGACAAAAGTTAAGTCAAATCATGCTAGGGAGAGATGACAAGAGGAAGCGCAATCATTTGAAT
This sequence comes from Gymnoscopelus braueri, assembly GCF_963280865.1. NCBI lineage: Eukaryota > Metazoa > Chordata > Actinopteri > Myctophiformes > Myctophidae > Gymnoscopelus > Gymnoscopelus braueri. Next base: position 12,505,293 of record NC_137611.1, read on the forward strand.
CTTCTACAGAGCGCCTCATACAGTATTAGTCACTCAAAACGCATAGGATCTGTGCATTTGCCAGTTTTAGCAAGTAAACACCCGCAAACTATAACACTGTGTGACATCTATTTTCAAGTGCGAGACGAGCAAGAACACAATGAGCTAGATGCATACAATATAAAGTACATATAACAATGTTTTGAAATTGTGTTCAACTCCTCTGCATTTAGACATCAGATAAAAGTATTCATATCAAGCTAGTGTAAAGCACGATCACACTGGTCCAAATGTCAGACTGATCTCATTCCCCCCCAGATTCGGCACAAAAATGGGGTTGAATTCATTCTACGACTATGCCACCAAAATGTGGAAAGCCCTACCAACTCCCATCAAAAAGTGTGACTCCCTACCCTCCTTCAAAACCGCTATAAAAGAGCACCCGTCTGCAATTTGCAACTGGACCTAGACAAGCTTGCCAAAAGAAATGACCCCCCCCACTGGTTTTTCTGTAAATATACTTTTACTGCTCCTAGTATTGATGATTTCTGGTATAGTATTGTATGTCTTGATGAATTGAATACATAGGACCACCATGGAAACAAGCTGTCAGGGCGTTTTGTGTTATCCTTTTAACATTATTGTATAACTGTACCTCTGTTACCGTACAACAGTACTAGTCTACCCAGAGCGATGCATGCTTCAGGTGAGCTACATCCAGGTTATTGTGGGACGGCGCAGGACGTGGAGGTTTTATTTTTTAACCTGCAATTCTTAAATTGAACCAATTGAACCATTGAACCAACATAAGAATGTAGAGGCCAATCTAGGGCTCTACATTCTTATCTCTCTGAAAACACTATGAATTTAACATCTGATGAATTAGCACACGTATTTTGGTTGAACTGGTTTCTGTGAGTTTACTTGCATGCTGAGGGTAAAAATGTGAAAGTTCCAGTTGAATGTGACTATTTTTAGGCTGTTGAAAATTAAGCCAAATCATGCTAGGGAGAGATAAAAAAAAAGGAAGTGCAATCATTTAAAGTATATAATTTACAGTATAAATACACATGTGATCTCTCTACCGACTTCTTTGAACTGCTTCACGTCCTCCTCCGCCCCAACCGCCTCCTTCCTCCTCCTCGATTCCCGCTCTTCCTCGTTCTGTGTGTATTTCTCTAGGAACCCATGGGTGGCAGTGATGGAGCAGAGACGACCGACCGCTCCCCAAGTAGAGCAACGGTGGCCGCCAGCTCCCGAGACTATGCCCCCACCCCACCCTGAGTCTCGCCACCCTGAGTCTCGCCCCACCTTGGGCTCCTCATTCCGTTTCACATTCATCTCATTACGTTTCAATAAAATGGTTAACCTTAAGTAGAGGTGTGGTCCTCTTACTAGTGAAGTCACACTGTGACAGCTATGATGAATTGTAGGATGAGTTGCGTGAACAGAGCTGAGTGCAGCTGCTCTGAGCAGAGCATGAGTGCGTTTATGGACATAATCTTTGTGTGATTAGAGAACAAAGGAAGGTTGCATCCCTGTCTCTAAAAACACACAAAAAAAGAAGGAACCCCCTCTCCTCAGTAAAAAAAAACTGAAATTAAACTCCATTTGCCCAAATATATATATTTTTTCTTTCTTTTCGTTTTTTACCTGGCCCGGGCAGTTGGACATTAAGCCTGATTAATACTGTATGAGCCAAGCTGTGGCTCATAGTTCATAGTAAGGGTGCAACAGTTAATTGAACTCATTCATTTAATCAGTTAATTCAATTCATAGATCAGCTATTTTCGCTACTTTTCGACACTATTGTCTGACTTCTCAATTATCCAATTAATCAAGAATGTGATAGTTGCAGCCCTAGATCATACAGCTCCAATAGTATCTAGTACAGAGCTATGAGCCATGAACGAACCATGGCTTGGCTCACACATTTTAAATGAGGCTTTAGCGTTTAGCCATCAATGGCTTCTATTACAACCCAAGGTTTCTGCTAATGAGGATACACACACCTGCATGAAGACTTTCAGCCTGTCCAGAGGTGCGGTGCCGGTGCGGGACACGGCCCCCGCCACCGCCCCGGCAACGAGCTGTCTCCACCAGCCTCCTGTGTTCTTCTCCTCTTCTGTGAACTCATCTGGGATGGCAAGACTGTCCCCTACGTCCACCACCACCTGGTGAGGGTTGAAGCACATTCACTCTTTACTTACACACATGATCAGTCTCAAGTACGCATACGCACTCTACCGGTGGTTCTCAAACGGGGGTCCGGGGACCCCCAGGGCAGGGGGGCCTTTGAGGCGGTTCCAGGGTTTCCCCAGCAAAATGAGGAACAGTTGAACGTATTTGAACCCTATATATTTTATACTCCGGCTGTTCAAAAATAGCCGATCTACAAGCGCACAATGCGTTGCATGTTTTATTCACAAAAGAGTTATGCTGATTAAGTTTCTTCACTTCCTGTTATTTCCAGTAGAAAATGAGAAATAAAATCACTATTATTGAAAAGAGGGAAGCAGCATGGAAATGAAAACCAAGCTCACGTATTAGGCTACTTTCAAAGGCTGCTTGGTCGGTGCTTTTGAAATCCAGACAAACTACATTCCAGACATACTAGTGCAGTAAAGACTAAAACTTAGCATGCTTTAACCCATTAAGACCTGAGGCCGATTCTAAAACATTTATTCTAAATCAGTTTTAGAAGACATAGGTTCTCTGAAAAACCTATGTTGCTATATATCGTAAATGAATGCTTTACTTGATCATACTACAGCGTCACACAAAAGTAGCAGATGTTTTGAGCTTGTAGATCTGCTACTTTTGCTGCTTTTTCCTAAAAAGTTACAGTTTTGGACATGTGAGGTTTCCACCCGACAGAGACGATATAGCTAAAAAACAGAGTCTCCTTTGTGTCTCCTACCGGAACCGATGCCTACCGGTCAGCTGGTCATCAAATTATTGGCTTAGGAATGCGACAAAAAATAAAAAATATCCATGAATTCAAGTCTCCATGAGGTGACTAATCGATAGAAAAATAAAACATTTTGGGTGAACTATCCCTTTAAGATGCTTCATATAAACTGTGGTCACATTTCTCATTGTTTGTTTTTTGATTCCCAGAAGGTCACAGTGGGTAGCTGTTATGACGGGCCATAACACAGTGATTATAATAATCAACACATTAACAACTTCCAACCTGGTATCCCTATTTTAGCAATGTCACTATAGCTGACAAATTGCACAGATTTGCACAAACTTACCAATTTCTTTTTACAAAATCTACAAGCAGTAACACATAAATAAATATAGGGCTGAAGTGGTTACCCTGGAGGAATATGCTGTTACTGTGACTATAACTAGATCAGTAAATGTATTGATGATGATGATCAGAGTCTCCAAGACCTTTGCCAACCAGAAACTGGTTGATCCTGTAAGTGTGAGGGCTCGGGTGACAAAACAGCCCTCAGAACAGTGAGCGAACCTGACCCGTGAGAGATCAGGGGTGCAAAGCATGCGCACGCACAGAAAATATATAAAGACACTTCCTGGTCATCAAGGACACAAGGTGTCAACGTGCTGTGGTGCGGTGAGAACCCAAATGCAGGACAGCCAGGCAAGGGAGTGTTCAAAAACCCAATATTGGGTGTTTCAATACAGGAGACAGGTGACCCTGAACATCTCAGACAAACTAAAACACAAGACATTAAGACAATGACTCAACAATGACTGACTGATATACACAAGGGCTGATTACAAATGAGATACAGCTGGGGCAAACAAACATAGAACCTAGAAAACTAGACCAGGGGAACATACATAGAAATACAAGACCTAGACAGTACAATCAATGACACAAAATAAATGGTAAATGGTGTATTTAGAGTGTGACCTCTATTAAAACGGGTTTGGGTTGGTAGCACTATGGAATGATTCCGGTCAGAGAACATTTTATCTGGAGAGACAGTTATACTCCTTTTTTGAACAGATAAACAAGAGCTCTTTCATAAAACAGGAGCTCTTTGATTGTTCAAGGTCTCTTATGAGAGAAACAGTGTATTGTTTAACACACTCACCGCCAAAGGGGAGAATTCTCCCCTTTTCAGTCAATGGTCTGAACCGCCAAAGGGGAGAATTCTCCCCTTTTAATTATTTTCTTTTATTCTGTTTTTGAATTCCTAAAAAGTTTCTCTAATTTTTGAGTATAAATTTATAACCCTAACCCTAACAAATAAATAAATAAAAAATATAAAATAAAAAAAAATCCATTCACTTCAATGTTAAAAAATAAACAGACAAATAATTCACATTGTTTCTATAAAAGAATGATAAAAACCCTGGCAGTGGGTGATTTTATTATGAAAAAACTTTGGCGGTGGCGTGTGAAACGCAGTTGGGTGGTTTTTTTTTAAACAAGAGAACGTTTTCATCCAAAAGTCTAAATAGGAAGGTTGACAGTGAAAACAGATCATTTAAAGAAAAGACCTATGCATTTATTCAACCCATTCTGCTGATGGCACTATGGGAGGGTTCAGCACCACAGTGCACCCCGCTGCCCAATTCATGTGCCTGTTTGCTCTCAGTATGGATAAAAGCATAATAAGAATTCTTCCAGTAACGGTAGTCTCTCTATTTGGACATTAGAGCCTATATGTGGGACTGGGTCAGTCAGATATTGTAAATAATTTTTAAAAAACTAATATGCCGGGCCAAATAATAGTATTGTTGGTGGGCCAGTTCTGGCCCACGGGCTGCCTGTTGCCTCTTTAAGATCCTGAAAGCCAAGTATAGCTATGGATATTATGAACTGAGCCAGGCACGAGAGGAAAGGGAAAGTTTCATTAGCCAAGTACATTCGCATTTCAAATGTGCTTGTTTTATGTATAAGGCTTTTTGCATGAGCTTGGCCTGCCTCCTTTAAATGAATTCATTACTCAGAGAGCTGACACTGCATTGGCAGTGGCACCAGGGCCAATACTACAGGGGACAGTGAGGTGATATAGGAATAGGCGCACATAGCATTTGGACAAAATGCGCTGTCACTTAAGTAAATGTTGTAATAAGGGAATGTCCTACATACTGTATCCCACTTTTAAGACCCTGAAACAGTGGCTCACGGCAAACCGGAACTGTGATTATTTCTTAAAATTACATCTGAAACAAAAAATCTGATTTGGGGATTTTAGACCTTTTTAGTACCTACAAAAACCCTGTTTAAAAGGTGCTGTTTGAACTCTGCACTGCCTAATAGCAGTAATATATATTTTGTTCATCCTATTTCATACTTTTAGCCGGTTCTGAAGCCCTTCCCCCACTGTTTTTTTTTTTTTTTTTTTGTGGCAACTGAGCCACGCGGTTGCCCCAGTTTGCTTCATCACCAATAAAATCATCCCAGTACCCAAGAAACCCACAATAGCCTTTCTGATTACCACTCGATTGTGCTCAAGCCAGACTTGTTGCCACAATGGACCCCTACCAGTTTGCATACGGCTCAAACAGGCGGAGCATCCGACAAGCTGGTTTGCAGACCAAGAAGCTCCTCATTGACATCAGGAGATGTCCATGCTGAACACTCAACTCAATTAGTGTCTGTTCACGTGAAGTTACAAGTGAACTGGCAAGTGTCAATGGTAACAGGTGGTAACCAATTGCCCGTTAACTTCACGTGAACGAACACTATTTAATGGGTTTGTATGTTTGTGAGTCCAGTTCTCGCCCTGAGGAAGACCCTTAACTGGTCGAAACATGTTGGCAATTTTTATAGAATAAACTTTGTTTTAAACTTATCTACATCCTGTCCTCCACATTTTTGGACCAGCTGCATCACTGCTCCACCTCTGACCGAGATCCTGCGACAGGTAGTGTGAACAGTAAACCACAGGATGCTGCCTACCGCCAGTCATGGACATCTATCACTCCCGCGAACCCTCTTCTACCATGCCGTTGAAGGCACAAGGGGGCGGGGCTGGCGGGCTAAGTTAGTGCAGTGAGTGGCAGTTGGGCCAAACGCAGTCCCCACCAATATTATTTACGATTCTGTGCCTATCGGTACATAACTCGGACGGCGCTTAGTCGACTAGCAGACCATCGGCCGGTCGTCGCGGGCACTCGCGCCTGGAGGCGCTCGGGCGCGACTCCTTGGCCTCAAGGTCGGCGAGGCTTCCCCTTGTGCCTTCAACGGCATGGTAGAAGAGGGTTCGCATCACTCCCACTGCATAAGCAGGGGCCCCCAGCATCGTGGAAGTCCCCTCCTACACTTCCTGCAGAGCGTTCACCCTTATGCCTTCTAGAAAAGGAGGAAACCCACTAGTCCACAATACTCTGGCTACCCCCCCCCCCCCCATGTACAGCACCACTTTGTCTTTCATTAACATCTGAGGTGCACTGTCTAAAACTAAACCACTTGCACTGTTGTCGTTTGCACTGCCGTGTCTACAGGAGGACAGGAGGAGAGAGGATGAGAGGAGAGGAGAGGAGAGGAGACAAGAGGAGGAGAGGAGAGGAGAGGAGAGGAGAGGAGAGGAGAGGAGAGGAGAGGAGAGGAGAGGAGAGGAGAGGAATTGTGAAAGTGTGCACGCAGCTAATTAGCAAGCCAAACGTTGGATTGCGTGAGTTGAAATGTGTAGGATTGATGTTTCCTAAAGCTGGATGAATTCACGGAGGAACCTGAACTAAGCGTTAACACTGTGAAGAACAGCTCCAGAACAATATGACTGGATGTGATCACCATTCACTGTATAACAGCCGTACAACACCTGTCGTCCTAGCTCCATAAAGAACCTCTCACTCCGCTATACAGCTCCGAGATGAGGTTCTATGTCGTTACCTTCCAGAATCGGGTGAACGTCCGCTAAGGCTCCGCTGTTTACCCTTTCGTATATGTTGTATCCCAAAACTAATGGTAGATTCCAAGCCGCACGGATGTTTAAAGTTTGGTTCGGCGCATAACATTTTAGGAACGGAGCGAAACTACCCGTTTAAATCGCTTATTTAGTCAGCCTGTGGCCATGTTTCCCATTGTAGCCAAACCGGGAGCAGTACTGGCAGCGGACGTAGGGGGGTTTTCCGGGTTGAATGGGAAACATGGCCACAGGCTGACTAAATAAGCGATTTAAACGGGTAGTTTCGCTCCGTTCCTAAAATGTTATGCGCCGAACCAAACTTTAAACATCCGTGCGGCTTGGAATCTACCATTAGTTTTGGGATACAACATATACAAAAGGGTAAACAGCGGAGCCTTGGCGGACGTTCACCCGATTCTGGAAGGTAACGACATAGAACCTCATCTCGGAGCTGTATAGCGGAGTGAGAGGTTCTTTATGGAGCTACTGTCGTCCAACCTGGAGGAGCTCAACCCATTCAATCAGGGAACGCATCTGTGTCATTTTAGATTTGAGCCTATAACCATTTTTTTAATACTTTGGCTACTCAAAAATAGTTGATCTGCTATTTTTGAAAAATCTTGAACATTTGTGCAAATCTTTGAATACATATATTTTTTTGAAACAACATTATTACCTCAAATCTTTGCTTCTGGGGGGTCCCTGGAAGCCCCCTTTTGATGGGGTTGGCGGCCAAAAACATATAATTTTGGGGTGTCCTTGACAAGAAGTATCCCACTGTAAACTTCAGGTTACTACATTAAATTACGATATGAATATTATGGTTATGCTATTGTGCGTTCTTTTGTGTTTGTGTCACTATGGCCCGTGTTCCAATAGCCTAGGGCTATTAGGCCTATACAATGTGTGCATGTGCGCACAAACGTTTGTAGGCATAAATCACTTCCAAGGATAGTGGGGGTTGCAAGTCTTTGGCAGCATTATTTTGGGTGGTGGGGGCTGAAAGGTTTGAGAACCTGATGAGTTAACCTAATAAAAGGCCACAGTTTTAGTTCAACAGCTGATCTGAAAGATCTATAATATCTGAACAAAAGGTTCAAGATGGCCTGTCGGTGCATTCCACTTGCTTACTCTTTTTTTACACGTGTGTCCCTGTCCCTCACCGTGGAGTGTTTCCAGTAGCGTATGATCTCCTCCAGATTGTGCGCAGGGTTGAACAGGAAGTGTTCCCTCCACTCATTCCAGTCCACCATCATGGTTCCATCGATGTCCATACTGAGAAGACAGAGAGGAAACACGTCGTCGTCAGCTATGGGCTGATGTTTAACACACTCTAGCCATAATTGGAGCCGCAAAGAAGATGTCAAACCTCTGTAAGATCTTCAGGGCGTCCTCTCTAGATATGTCCATGCCCAGCTCTGAAAGGGACTGCTGGATCTCAGAGGCATCAATGCGTCCTGCAGGGATGTGGGAGACACACAGCCATGTTGCAGTTTGAACAGTCAATTGTCTTGTCGATATATATACCGTGATAAAGAGAACATACACTTGGGGACTAGAACTAGTAGACGAGAGTAGACGTGTACCGGATCTACCGATACCATTTTTTTCCTTTCCAATATCGATTCAGATACCCATAACTTGTAGTATCGGTCGATACCGAGTACCCATCCGACAGTGTGTAATAAAAAAACATGATATATCTAGACTAGGACAGTGGTTCTCAAAGTGGGGTCCGGGGACTCCCAGGGTTCGTTGAGAGGCCTGAGGGCTCCAAATGGACCCTTACAGGTCTGTAACTCTGAGAGTGTACAAATGTGTACACTCTCAGAGTTATGGGGGTTCTTCAAATTAAAAGATTTGAGAACCACTGATCTAGGAATAAATACAAATTAAAAAAATATATATAAAACAGTAGTGCAACATCAACTGAAGAATTCAAAATAGAAAATAATTGATAACTGTAAATGACATATCATCATGCGATGAATTGTGTGGTATGGGAATGGCATAGCCTGGCATACTCACAGACACCAGCACCAGCATTTTAGGCAGTATATCTGCAGCTTTTCCGGTACTGGTATCGGAAACAACTCTAGAACTGAGCCTTACCGTCGTTGTTTTTATCCAGACTCTTAAACGTCAGTTGCAGCTTCTTCTCGTGCTCTTTCAGATACCTGGTGAACTCGCTGAAGTCAAGGCACCCATCTTTGTTTTTGTCACCAAATGATACAATTTTCTGTGGAGAAATACATGACCTGGTTAGTGCAGCTGTTCCATTGAGAGTTGGGAGGGAGGGAGGAGGGTCTGAGTGAAAATCCCCAGAAAGTGTCTGTGTGGTAGCCTATTATCTGGTCCACATCACTGTGCTAAGTCGTGACCTGTTAATATTACTGACTTGCACTAGCCCTCACATCCTGCAGTGCACGCACACACACGCACACACACACACACACACACACACACCCTTTTTGAAAAAGTGATAGTCAGCTTTTAGAACTGAATCCACTTTGTTGGAACAATCATTAACCTCACACAGGAGTCACCAATCAGCCAGATGCACATTGAAGCCTCTCGATAGATAGATAGATAGATAGATAGATAGATAGATAGATAGATAGATAGATAGATAGATAGATAGATAGATAGATAGATAGATAGATAGATAGATAGATAGATAGCCTATGTATTTTTAAAAATCAATACTGTTTTGGCAATAGTAACCCCTTTACCCCTCATTACTGGGGAACGTAATACAGTAGTTACTTAGTAATAATAGTCTCTACTGCACAACACAATTAGGCTATTTGGCATTCAAGACGTGGTTTTCTTTAGGGGCCAGTCGGCAGCCGGTAACAACACATAACGCACACGCATTCATAGGCTACGCATGCACACACACACACACGAACACACACACGAAAGACGTTGACGTGCAATTTCGCAGACAGAAAACAACTACCTCCTGAACCCTGACCCAGTCAGTGATCCCTGACTGAACCCCGGATTGAGCTGTGTTGATGCCGGTGTCGGGTAACAGGTCACATTGCACAACAACATATTACTGCAGCGACCCCCGCAAAAGACCCCCGGCCGTAACTTGCTCCCCCAAGGGAGCTATAGCTCTCTTGGCGTTGCCTGTTACCTGCTGCCCGGTTCTGCCGAGCTGGAAACGGCTGGGGGTTCGATTCCAGCTCGGTGCGTGAAACGTTACATTGGTGTCAGAAGTGAGATATGTGTTTTTTTGGTTTTTTTTTTACCTGTGCAGCACCCTGGCGGAATATACCCATTGCAGTGAGGCCAGCCCTCAGCTCAGCCACATCGATCTTCCCATCTCTATTGGCGTCCAGCTTCTCGAACAGGTCCCGGTAGAACCTGCTCTCACTGCCACTACTGCCGGCGTCCCAGGAGGACTGGGAGCACCGGGCGTTGGATAGCAACAACGTCCGTAGGGTCGCATGCATTGTGATGTGGCAGAGCCGAGCCAAGCAAGAGATACAAGAACGCTCGCCCCGAAACACGCTCGCCCCGCGGGCCAAATCCGGCGACCTCGGAACGGTCGCCACCAGGTATTCCAAAACGTAACCTCAGTGAAACTATGCTTAAAACTAACCTTATTCCTAAAGGTAACCTCGGTAAATCTATGCCTAAACCTAGCCTTATTCCTAACCGTAACCTCAGTAAAACGAATACAAAAGTACAACTGCACAAGAACCGCTGGGGGGCTAGCGGCACCGCGAAAACAATAGGGGCGAGTGTGTTTTGGGGCGAGTGTTCCAGTTACCGCAGGCAAGCCAAAGCAAGACGAGTCAGGAGGAGGCGTCCTGCTGCTGCGGATGCCTTGGATAGCCGGGGTTTTAAAGCTATTAATCCATCAATAGGAAACGATCGCACGCGTGGAAGTAATCGATATGCACGCCTGAGCCCTTAGCGGCCAATGTGCGTGTGTTGGCTTCACGCTGCAATCATTAATCGAAAGGAATTCGAACACCGGCTGGGCTGAGAGGTGCATCGAGGACATAGGGCTACAGTACTACTGCCAGTGTGATGCCAGATTTGGGGAGAGAAATAAGCAACCAGTTTTATGAAAAAAATACAAAAAGAATTGACTGGGCCCACATGAGCACTTTTTACCCCATGTCCATCGGATATTTGAAAACAAAAATTAGATTTTTTTATATTCTTTTTAACGTTTCAACAACACAAATCTGGTACGGGGTCCCTGGCACATGTTTGGTTTTGATGGATGGTCGGTGAGTGAACAAAATAAATACATATTATTTTGGGGGGTTTCCCCAAAAAATATGAAAACATGAAAATGTTCGAGAACCACTGATTTAAACAACATAGGAAACAAGCCCCAAATAAGCAACTACACTTTAGAAACAAGCCCCCCAAAAAAAACGCAATCCGCAAACTTTACACATGCAAACAAGGATTTCTTGTTTTTTTTTTTTATTCCTATAAGCTGACCTTGTATTGAACTGTACTTTCATGTGTTTTTTTCTGCAAACTTCTGATAAAGTATTCAATCTGAATCAATCAATCAAAACCACCAATATTTACAAGCAACTTTAAAGAAAAACAAGCACATAAAAGTCGCTTATAATAAGCAGACATGGCAACGCAGACTGCTGCTGCTGCTGCAGTCGAAGGCGGGGCGAAACCAGACGTACTACAGTAGACGACGTCGCCTGGGCCAAAAAGAACAGATCTACAAGCTAACGACGCGTAGCGATGCTACGCGTCGTTAGCTTGTAGATCCGTTCTTTTTGGCCTCGCGACACCGTCGTACTTGACGAAACGCAACCGAGTTCTGTGGCATTCATCGGTCAAGAAGGAAAGGGTGTATTAATAAACGATGTATAACAGCTCGACACTTAATAAATGTCAACCGTTTTATCTGTTTTGTCCCTTTAATGACAGTGGCATTATTATTATCTTGAGGAAATCGTCGTCACCCGGCAGCACAAATAACCTTTCACTTTGTGACATTATGTTTCTCGATCCGTGGGGAAGGGATTTTTATTATCAGTAGAGGACGCTATTTCCCGACACACGACAAATAATGCAACTAAACGGATACAATTGATTGATTGATTGATTGATGTACTTTATTTAGTAAGACATGAGAACATCAGTACATGGAAGTACAAATTCACAATACAAGGTCTACTAAACTGGGAGACTCATTAAGCACTGAGCTTGTTTAAGATGAGATCCCCATGCACACAAATCATGATGTGTGGGCACTATTAAGATAGAGTGTGCACTAAGGCAGAGTGGGCACTAAAGGCAGAGTGGGCACTAAGACAGAGTGGGCACTAAGATAGAGTGGGCACTACTAAGACAGAGTGGGCACTAAAGGAAGAGTGGTCACTAAGACAGAGTGGGCACTAAGACAGAGTGGGCACTACTAAGACAGAGTGGGCACTAAGACAGAGTGGGCACTAAGACAGAGTGGGTACTAAGACAGAGTGGGCACTAAGACAGAGTGGGCACTAAGACAGAGTGGGCACTAAGACAGAGTGGGCACTAAAGGCAGAGTGGGTACTAAGACAGAGTGGGCACTAAGACAGAGTGGGCACTAAGACAGAGTGGCCACTAAAGGCAGAGTGGTCACTAAGACAGAGTGGGCACTAAGACAGAGTGGGCACTAAGACAGAGAGGGTATTGATTGATTGATTGAATATTTTATTAGGCAAACAGCACAGTTACATTTAAAATACTTTGTCTAACAGGTCCGTTCATAAAAGTCCTTGCGGACTTGTTTCCAATGAGGGCCTTGGTATTTAATTCATAGGCATATATAGTGGCACACCAGTTCAAATATCATTACAAAATAAACAGCAAAAAAAATAACACTATGTACAACAAAAAAATATTTTTTTGGAAATGTACAAGAACAGGGGGGGGGGGTCTGCTTAAGGCAGAGTGGGTATCAAGCCAGCTATGAGTGGGTACCTAGATGCGAAATTTGCTATTTTGTCCAAAATGAAAAAGGTCTTAACTTAAGTAATGTAAAGTAAAAGTATACATGATGTGATTGTGAACATGCACAGTACACCAGGCCAAAGGGGGAGGTTAATATCACTTCTCCCTTAGAAAGGTGATCACCCATCACCCCCTCCTTATCCCCCCCCCCCTTTTCTACTCTGTACATATAGAGTTTTATATTTGTGATACTGTATTTTGGTTATTTTAGTTGTATGCTATGTTGATGAATTGAATATAGGACCTCAATGGAAACAAGTCCACACGACTTTTTTGTGTTATCCTTTTAGACTAAGTATATGACTCGTTTGCATTTCTGTCTAATAAAGTATTCAATCAGTCAATCAATCAAAACCCAACTAACTATGTCATGTGCAAGGAACGAGTAGGCTATTTATGATAGTGAAGGCAGATTTGTGATATCCCCCCCACACACAGACGAGTCACGACACACACATGTATATTGGTATATTATTGTGTTTTTTTTTACTGTGTGTGTGTGTGTGTGTGTGTGTGTGTGTGTGTGTGTGTGTGCGTGTGTGCGTGTGTGTGTGTGTGTGTGTGTGTGTGTGTGTGTGTGTGTGTGTGTGTGTGTGTGTGTGTGTGTGTGTGTGTGTGTGTGTGTGTGTGTGTACGTGTGCGTGTGTGTGTGTGTGTGTGTGTGTGTGTGTTTGTGTGTATTTATACTTTTACCCTACAGTAAAACAATTTTCATAGGCCAGCTCAGTTCAGATTACATGGTAATTCCATTGTATCACTTTGGTGTGCGGTTTATTTTCTCTCTAGTGTTACATCGTTGCTAGTGTAACATTAACGCCCAATCAAACGAGGGGTTTTCCTCCACGTCACGGTTTCTTTTTGAAGCCCATCATGGGGGTGTGCGTAATATTTTGAACTGTGCACGTGTGCGTGTGCGTGTGTGTGTCTGAACTCCACCAGCAGAGAGGGGAGAGAGTGAGGCACAGGGGACAGTCAGTCAGTCACCAGACTAGAGAAAGTCACTATAGTGAAAGTGGACGAGCTGTGCAGTAGCTATAACATAGTAACTTAAGAGTTTTCTGACACTATGTCTTTCATTCTGATGAAGAAGAAGAAGTTTAAGTTCAAGGTAGATTTCGACCTGGACGAGCTCTCCTCCATTCCCTTCGTCAACGGCGTTTTATTCTGCAAAGTTCGACTCCTGGACGGCGGCTTCGCCGAGGTGTCCTCACGGTAAGAAACCTACTATTTATAAACACTCTGCTGCGCTGCGCTGGCTTTGAATACCAAAACGGTCGCCCCAAAACACAGTCGCCCTCCTCTGGGGCAAGTCGGGCGACCTCGGAACGGTCGTCTCTAGCCCTGGTCCAGAGCGTTAGTGAGTTCTCGAACTCACTAACGCTCTGGACCAGGGCTAGGTCGTCTCCAGCTATTCCTAAACGTAACTTCAGTAAACTATGCCTAAAACCTAACCTTATTCCTAAACTTAACCTCAGTAAAACTGCATGCCTAAACCTAACCTTATTCCTAAACTTAACCTCAGTAAAACTATGCCTAAACCTAACCTTATTCCTAACCTTAACCTCAGTAAAACTATGCCTAAACCTATTCCTAACCTTAACCTCAGTAAAACGAATACAAGAACACAAGAACCGCTAGTGGCGAGCGGTCCGCGAAAAACAAATGGGAGTTACTGTGTTTTGGGGCGAGTCTTCCGGTTACCTTCGCTTTTACACATCAGCTGACCAGCCGAAGCAATGTGCACGATTTGACCAATTGATTTATTTTAAGTAGCTTAACTTGATTGTTAGGCTATATTTTTAGGACATCCGATAATCTTGAGTTCATGTCAATGGATACTTTTAAATCCTGGAAACATCCAGCCTATAACCACTGTCATGACACATTGACAATGATATCCTGTGCTGTTTGCAAGCAAGGAACTGTTCTCTAGTCTAGTCTACTCTATCACAGAAAATAATTTCAGATGGGGGTCTGCAGCCAAATACATATTAATGTGTGGGTCCTTGACTTGAAAAAGTTTGAGAACCAGTGGTGTAGCCTAATAGTAACCAGAATGTGACAGTATGTTGGTTTTCTGTTAGAAAACTAACCATAATTGTTTCAAATGTCCATGCTAACATAAGAACTTTATACCGTTGAGGTTTTGCCACAGACCGTATCTGTTACTATGTAAATCAATGCACATTGATTTTCTATTGTCCATGTGGCATGTTATCTCTTCGTGTTGCCATGCCAACGGAGCACAGAGGAAACTAAACAGTCTAAACCCACCACCAGGGCTTCAACGGTTGGCTAAATCATTTGTTTAAGATTGAGACCAGGCAGCTTCTGACCAACCACTGACAGGCTAGAATACCGGGACACTTAAATGAGTCACTGGAAAGAAATGGACATAAGCATAGCACATGCCAATTGCATTTGCCAACCAACCACCAACGGTTGTGTGTGTGTGTGTGTGTGTGTGTGTGTGTGTGTGTGTGTGTGTGTGTGTGTGTGTGTGTGTGTGTGTGTGTGTGTGCGTGCGTGTGTGCGTGTGTGTGTGTTTGTTTGTTTGTTTTCTATGGCAACTGACAGCATTAATGTTCTGTTTTTTATCCATTGCTCAAACCACATCTTCCAGTTTGTCCAGAATCTAGGTTTTATTGTCTAATCTTTGTATTAACCACTTAAACCCGATAGTTGACTAGGGTCCTCCAGGGCTCAATACTAGGTCCTCTAGTATTTGCCTCTACACCAAATTTCTTTGCCAAGTTGTGAGCAGACAAGCTCACAACAACATCACGTTGCAACGTGTTGTGAGCTTGTAGATCTCTTATTTTCACCAAATGTTCACCCCAGAATATAGGGACGCTTTAAGTGCTTAAATACAGGTTTTAACCCAATTTGACCAAAGTTTAGAAGAAGTTGATGTTTGAAAGCAATCTTTTATACATTCTCTCCATTTACAGAGGCTAGCTGCTCCCAGCATAGAGCTCCAGTGTGCTATACTCGTTATTTAGCTTTTCTGAGTGTGACCCTGTGTGTGTTTGAGGTCCCGTCCTGTGTGTTATTGTCAGTGGTTGAAGAAGTATACTCACACGTTTTACTTAAGTAAAAGTATCAATACTGCAATGAAGAAATACTCTGTTACAAGTAAAAGTCCAGAATAAAAAAAATCTTTTGAAAATAGGCAAGCTACAAGCTCACAACGTGTCACATCGCGACGCGTTGTAGATCAGCTATTTTCAAATAGCCAAAGTTTAAATAGGCTGATGTGGTTAATGAATGTTTTGTAATAATAATCCAAATCTACAAAGTTAGCTAGTAACTAAAGTTTTCAAATAATTGCAGTGGAGTAAAAAGTATAATATTTGCCTCCGATATGTAGTGGAATAGAAGTAATTGAAATAAGTATTGAAAATGGGAAACACTCCAGGAAAGTAAAACTTCCTCAAAAGTGCACTCAAGTACAGTACTTGAGTAAATGTACTTAGTTTACTTTACACCACATGGTTACTGTGTTCTTGAATAGTGCTTCGCCTCTCTCCCAGGGAACCGGTCCAAGCTAACTGTGTGCAGTGGAAGAAGAGATTCTCCTTTGTGTGCAAGATGAGCGCCAACGCGGGGACAGGCGTCCTGGACCCTTGTAGGTGCCGGGTGTCTGTGCGCAAGGTACATTTTTATGGATGTCAACTTAAGCACTGCTTTGTTTACACTGCAAACACACATATACATACAGTAGTCCCTAAGAGCCTCCTCTCCACAGCAGAGTCACTGTTGTCAAGTGGGGTTTGCCAGGGCTAGGTTAACTACACACAGTGAAATCCTCAACTAACTGTGTATACGAACTCAAGAGAGGGAAAGGTGTGTGTATGGGTAATGTCCAGTTAAACAAACCAATGTGGTCCTCACAAACAAGGGTTTTGCTCTGATTGTGTGTGTGTATGGGTAATGTCCAGTTAAACCAGTGAGGTCCTGACAAACAAGGGTTTTGCTCTGATTGTGTGTGTGTGTGTGTGTGTGTGTGTGTGTGTGTGTGTGTGTGTGTGTGTGTGTGTGTGTGTGTGTGTGTGTGTGTGTGTGTGTGTGTGTGTGTGTGTGTGTGTGTGTGTGTGTGTGTGTGTGTGTGTGTGTGTGTGTGTGTGTGTGTGTGTGTGATGTCCAGTTAAACAAACCAGTGTGGCCCTCACAAACAAGGGGTTTGCCCTATGTTTGTGTGTGTGTGTGTGTGTGTGTGTGTGTGTGTGTGTGTGTGTGTGTGTGTGTGTGTGTGTGTATGTTCATAGCAAATAGTCTAAATTAGTATTTTTAAATATTTACAACTATAGCCCAACTCAGTTATAAGGATGAAGCTGTGTGTGTGAGCTCACTAATATGTTTGCTGTCTCTTTTTGTCGTTTTAGGAAATGAAGGGGGGGAAGACGTATATAAAGGTGAAGTGGCTCTCTTGAAAGGCGCAGCCAGGCTGACATTTGTATAGCTCAAGTGGTATATGATGCACATTAGAACATTCTTATCACAAAGTTAATATGATAATGAGTACTGGCCTACCAAGGGCACTGGGAAGCAGTCTTTGTTAAGGGAGTGTTTGTTTGTTAATGCTTTCAGGGCTCAGTTTCCGCCTTTGGTTACTGATTATTGTGTGAAGCAATGGACCTCTCTGTGTTACACAGTAACACTCACTGAAAGCAACAATAACAAAAAAGGTTTTCTACCGTGGGTTATTATTATATTATTATGTCCATGTTTACTCTCTCAGAGTTGAGTACTGTGGATTTACAGTGAATGTAGCAGAGTTATAGTTTTAGTTTTGGGAATTTACTAGTTTTAGTTTAGTTTGTATTGTATTCTATTTAGTTTCATCTTAGTTTTTCAGGTATTAAAGTAAAGTTTTGATTTAGAGACGCTGTTAAAGGTATAGGATGAAAGAATGCATGACATCATATGGTGGTGAAACAAAAACTAAAACAAAGATTTTGTTAGATTGTTTTAGTTAGTTCAACATTGTTCATTTTGGTTTGTATTTAGTTTCAGTTTGAGTTTTTTAAACTTCAGTTTTTATTTTAGTATCAGTTAAAATAAAAACTTTTTTTTCTAGTTTTAGTTTTAGTTTTAGTGAACTAAAGTAACCCTAGTATGTAATCCATATAGAGCCAATTCTAGATTTTGGCTTACTATACTGTAACTGATGGAGGCTGTACCAGGAGGCTGATGGAACAGAAACATGAATTCTAATATCATTTGTGTACTTTATGCAGCTGGGCTTTGCTGACCTGAACCTCTCGGAGTTCGCTGGGTCAGGCAGTACCACACGCCGATGTCTGCTGGAGGGATACGACACCAAGCACACCAGACAGGACAACTCCATCCTCAAGGCAAGTATATACAGTAACCTCCTTCCTCAGGAGGTGTGTGGGGAAATGTTTGGTTTAGCTGTTTCCCAATGGCTCTGTCCTGATACAGTCTAATGATTCTACCTCCTTATCACCAGCTTTACTAGAGGGAGGAGAGGCTAGAGGGAGTAGTAGAGGCGAAACGAGAACACAATCTAATGAAAATATTGGGGGACATTCTTGGCCAGGAAAGATAAGATAAGCTAAAACATTATTAACCATTTAAGCCCAATATACGTTGTGCGACGAATAGAGAAAAAAAGCCCATCCTAAGCATACAATGTGTGATAAAGTTTTGGGAAATTTGGGGATACGTTTTAAATTGAGAGACAACCGGTTGAAAGTGGTTAACCCCGAAACGGACGTGTTGGTTCTTTCAGTATAGCCACGAGAAGGGACAGCAGTAAAGGCAAACAGAAATAGAAAATTAAACATAAAAAAAACAAACAAATTGAAAAAATGTCAGTCGCCACTGAAATCTCAGACTCAGCACAGTACAGTAGGTATATAGGTACAGTATCAGAGCAGGAAAACACAGAGGCTACTGTATAGTCACTGCGCTGCCATGCCCCCCAACCTAGTGACGTTTACCGTTTACAAGTAAACACTAAACAGTCTGTTACTAAGGGGAGTAAATACCAGGAAATGCAGGATGATGCATTTAAAAACAGCTGTAATGTTTTGGCACATCAATGAAAGGCATGCTTGAACCTGTGATAGACTGTATGAGAGCATCTGAACCGCCTGGGTCTGAGAAATGAACCGCTCGAACCCCAGCATCCCTATCATGTCATATGACATACATGCATGTCATAATAGGCAACTTCTTCTTCTTCTTTCAGATAGTTCCCGTTCCCGTTATGCCTATTGTGACCAGCATGTCGTGGGTGAAAATAGCCCATGCTACATGCTCAAAACGTGCCCTGTGACACGTTGTGAGCTTGTAGAGTGTCTATTTTCAAATAGCCTATGTATAGGATAGGGCTAAAGTGGTCAATGTATGTTTTATAATATAAATTAAAAGTACAATATTTGCCTCTGAGATGTAGCGGAGTAGACGCAAAAGTATTGAAAATTGGAAATACTCCAGTAAAGTAAAGAATACCTAAAAATTGTACTTAATTAAGTACAGTACTTGAGTACATGTACTTAGTTACTTTCCACCACTGTTTTCATGTCACGAGATTGAACCCCCTTACCATTACAAGGCAAACCGTATCACTAAATCACTAAGCACATTCAGAGTAGCGTACGCAGAGGTACCACAGCTTGTGCTGCCTTTAAGCTAACATTGTTTTTTATCTTCTTGTCACACAGGTTGTTATCACCACACAGCTCATGTCTGGAGACCCCTGTTTCAAAACGTAAGAATATTTATTTTCATACCCACCTGGGTTGGCTTTCTTCCTCTCTTTCTTAATAATTACTTTACTCTTAATTCATTGACTTGTGATGTAATGAACATCTAATGAACTAACAGCAAATTAAGTGTCGACGTGTCTCTCACACTGAAACCGCAAGCTGCATGTTCTATCTGACCACAATCTGTATATAGGCAAACCTGCACAGGAAACTGTCTCCCTCACATCCTGTCTGTCAGCAAACTGAAAAACACTTCACTTTAATCACACTGAATATCATTTTATTGACATGGAGCGGGAACGCATCTGTGTCATTTTAGTCATCTGTGTCATTCTTTGGCTATTCAAAGATAGCAGATATACAAGCTCATAGCGCGGCACCAAGTGCCGCACTACGAGCTTGTAGATCTGCTATTTTTGAAAAGTCTTGAAAATGTGTGCAAATCTTTGAATATATATATTTTTAAAGCAAACATTTGTAACTCAAATCTTTGCTTTTGGGGGTCCCTGGAACAACATATTTTGAGATGGGGGTCCGTGGCCAAATACATATAATCTTGGGGGTCCTTGACATGAAAAAGTTTGAGAACCACTGATATAGAAAAAAACTGTTTTAGAAGACATTTTGTAGAATCGGCCTCAGGTCTTAATGGGTTAAACACAAGTTAAATACCAGTGATCTGGCATGTTAATGCAATCCATAACCTTCTTATCCTACCCACGACTCGAACCGTGGTCCCCCCACAGGAGCACCGACATTTATACTGTTGAGCTGAACAGAGAGCTTGTTTGGGAGGGCGAGATATTTCCCTTTGGATTTCATGCAGTACCTCTTGTCAACCAGGAGTGGTCCTACCCAACCACATGATCTACTACAACCACAGCAGTTGTGTTAGTTATATTGTATTAATTAACACACTCTACCACACAGATTGGTTAAATACAGCTTTATTCACTAAAATAAGTTACGAATTGCGGCTTGAACTCATTATCTACAACTTGACATTACTGCTGACCATTGTCCAAAGCATACCATAGTTTGTTAAATTTTTAGGGCCTCCGTTATTTTCAGTACAATATGGAAATTAACTTGCAGAGATTTGAAACTTGAGATAGATGTTTCAGAAACAATAGATTGTTTCAGAAACATTTAGAAAGTTTTCAGACTGGTGAAAACAAAAACAAAAAAACTAACAAGAAAAGAAAAAAAAACAGCGGAGAATTTTCACCTGCAATGACATGGCCAAAATAGTGACGCCATGGTTAAGACAATGCCCCATGCAGAACCAGGGTTAAGACAATGCCCCATGCAGAACCAGGGTTAAGACAATGCCCCATGCAGAACCAGGGTTAAGACAATGCCCCATGCAGAACCAGGGTTAAGACAATGGCCCACGCAGAACCAGGGTTAAGACAATGCCCCATGCAGAACCAGGGTTAAGACAATGCCCCAGGCGGATCTTGGCCACTATTGAAGGAGTGAGCAACAAGGAGCGTGGGACCAGCTCAGCACTTACTATAGTCATGTTGAGACAAACAAGGGCCAGTCAACCAAGGTCATGACGTAATAAACACACTCCTGGCAGAGCTTAGGCCATGTGCACTTGATCACACCCTCAATCTGCCTTTGTTACACACACGCACGCACGTGCGCAGACGCACGGGCTTACGCACACACACACACACACACACACACACACACACACACACACACACACACACACACACACACACACACACACACACACACACACACACACACACACACACACACACACACACACACACACACACACACACACATTCAGTCACCAAGGAGATGTCTAATGTCTAAACCGTAGAATTGCCCAGTCATTATTCCTCCCACAGAAAGTGACTCATAAGTGCGTGTGGAGGATGTAGGCTACAACGGAGCTCAGTGGGAAAACCTGGGCTCATGTGTCTGCCCCTCTTCTGCCTGCCGTCTCGTCTGTCGCATTCACTCTCTTTTCCCTCCTACCGTACTCCTACTACTGTCTCATGTAACTCAGTAGCTCACAGTTGATGGGGTTTCGTGTCCTTTCGCTATGTCTGCCAAAGTCCAGAGGATGTTATGAATAAAGCCTAATTTATGGCCCTGTCGAACGAAGACGGCGCGTTCTGAAAATAGCCGACCTATACAAGCTCACAACACGCAGTGGTGGAAAAAGTACTCAAATGTTTTACTTAAGTAAAAGTATCAATACTGCAATGTAGAAGTACTCTGTTGCAAGTAAAAGTCTGGTGTTCAAAATGTACTTGAGTGAAAGTAAATAGTAACTAAAGTTTTCAAATAAATGTAGTGGAGTAAAAGTAAAATATTTGGTTCCAAGTGAGTTAGGGTGGGGGGTCCGCAGTTAAATTATTATTATTTTGGGGGGTTCTGGGCACCCGTTTCAAGAGCTAATGTGGTCCTCAGTTACTACAGGCAAATCTTTGTGTGATAGGATTTTTTTTTTTACACTAACCACTTGAACCCTAGCATCCCTTTTCTGAGGAGAACTTTAACCAAAAATAGCCGATCTACAAGCTCACAACGCCTCGCAGCGCGAGGCGTTGTGAGCTTGTAGATCGGCTGTTTTTGGCAAAGAGGTTTAGGTGTAGATGGAAAAAAGAGCAGACCAAGTAAAAAACAATAGTTTAATCTGAAACACAATTTTATACAATATAGAGGGGGTCCCTGCTTCATCTCTCTCTCAGCTAGGGGGTCCTTGGCATGAAAAACGTTGAAGACCCCTGCCCTAGGTTGATTGTTTTCCTGTACAGGTAAAAACGTCTGAAGGGTAAAACATGGCAGGCCAGCAAGCAACAGTAATCAGCTGCAGCAAGTAATATTAATAAACGGGTGTGTTCGATCTAGGTGTGCCCAGGGCCGTGGGTGAGTCAATGTGCCATCAAAGACAGTAGTCAACATTATCTATCTATGCTTTCACATTGGCACGCCTAGATCTAACACAGCCATCTTGAATGTTATTAGCTACGTTGCTTACATCACGGCCCCGGGGTACGATAAGATCAGCCTTATGCTGCCTGCCTGCCAAGTGAGTGATGGGTGATATCGTGGTTGCCTCGCAACATCAAGAGGAGAAAAAAAAGCAGCTGCAAGCTGCTCTGTATTGCAGACTGCACAAAAAAACGACAGAGCAGCGCACCCTGCAACATGCATCCTGTCTGACTGGGATGCATTATGTTAACCTTTTTTTTATTAGCAGACGTACTGTAACTATACGCACATCGACAGTGGGTGCTGATCTAAAAGTACAGAACGTTTAAAAAGTTGAACCTGTGTACCAACGATATTTAAGTCTTCTTTTTTATAAACCACTTGTCTTTGAAGAGTCTCTGGTATAGGAGACTCAAAGTGTCAATTTTGAGTCTCCTACCGGAGACATAAGCATCAAATTATTGGCTTAGGGATGCAACAAAAACTAAAAGTCTCCATGAATTCAAGTCTTCATGGGGGGGGGGGGGTGTAATCGATAGAAAAAAAGTAATTTTGGGGGTGAACTATCCCTTTAACCCTGGGGTCCCTATGTTGGGCATGTCATTATGGGCGAACATTTTCAAAACAAAAATCTACGCAAAAGGGTTCAGGTGGTTGAAGAGCACAGAAAGCTTTGCTGTCTGCTTATTGATGTACTGTATGAAACTGCTTTGACTTGAGGAGATGTTTAGTAACTGTACCTGTGTTCCCTGTGTGTGCAGGCCTCCGTCCACAGCTATGACTCTGGGAATCCCACAGGCTGAGGCAGAGTGTCTTAATGAGGACACAAAGGGGGGATTCAATCACCTGTCTGTCATTGGTATGTACTGTACTGTACTGTACTGTACGCGCACGGCTGCCTACCTGGTCTCAGTAACTTGTTGACGCCCCCTTCTGTGACAACGTACTGTACTGTACTGCGTTGGTTCTCAAAGTGGGGTCCGGGGACCCCCAGGGGTCCTTGAGGGAGTTCCAGGGGGTCCCCAGCTAAATGATGGATAGTTAGGAACCAAATAGACCCTTATGGGTCTGTAACTCTGAGAGTGTACAAATGAAAGTCCATTTGTACACTCTCAGAGTTAAATTAACATTGATTTTACAATATGGGGTCCCACAGATAGAAATGCCATTAAATGGGGGTGGGTAGCCTAATGCATGTCAAACAGGGGGTCCTTGAAATTAGAATGGTTGAGAATCACTACTAGAGCCGTAAAAAATCTTGTCTTATGGGGGTCCCTGGCATATCTTTTCCAATGGGGATCCGCGGGCTAAAAAGTGTCAATTTGGGGGTCCCTGACATGAAAAAGTTTGAGAATCACTGTTGTACTGTACTGTACTGTACTGTACTGTACTGTACTGTACTGTACTGTACTGTACTGTAGCCTACATAATAGTGAACTCTATAACCCAAATAACAACCACATCTGTTTCTTGCCTTCCAAGACCTGGTGTGAGAACCTCTAGAGAAATATCTTTTGAAAGGGTTTACACACATGTCCCTATTCTGGAGGCCAACATTTGGCAAAAATAGCAGATCTACAGACTCCGGTCAACAAAGTATAGAGCCTTTAGAATAGTTGGTTAAGATCAGAGGGTAAGATAAGTGAGTTATATGTAGTCATAAGCAGGCATGGCAATTTGAGGAATCAAATAATCAAATCAACAAGATTTATCAGTTTATATATCAGTTTAAAAATTTCAAACATGTGAATGCCTGTCTTTCGTCCATTTTATAAAATTAAATTTATGTTTCTTACTGCTGTTTTAACCCATTAAGACCGGGAACGCATCTGTGTAATTTTAATATTTATTTGGCTATTCAAAAATAGCAGATATACAAGCTCATAGTGCGGCACCGAGTGCCGCACTATGAGCTTGTAGATCTGCTATTTTTGACTCGAATCTTTGCTTCTGGGGGTCCCTGGAACAAAATGTTTTGAGATGGGGGTCCGCAGCCAAATACATATCATTTTGGGGGTCCTTGACATGAAAATGTTTCTACAAATTCTACGACTCTGCAAATGTCTTCAAAATCCTAACAGTTTTCTTGAGAACACGTATGTTGCTAGGGGTTCTCAAATGTTGTCATGATTTTTCACGATTTTCAAACTTTTTCATGATCGCTCAAAAATA
The DNA here is from genome assembly GCF_963280865.1 of Gymnoscopelus braueri. Lineage (NCBI taxonomy): Eukaryota > Metazoa > Chordata > Actinopteri > Myctophiformes > Myctophidae > Gymnoscopelus > Gymnoscopelus braueri. The sequence goes on from NC_137611.1 coordinate 12,529,975, forward strand.
GCAGATCTACAAGCTCATAGCGTGGCACTGAGTGCCGCGCTATCTGCTATTTTTGAATAGCCACAGAAATCTTAAAAATGACACAGATGCGTTCCCGGATTGAAAGGGTTAACATACAGTACATTATTATTACACAATATCAAGATGTATGGTTGAGTTCAGAGAACTTGTGATGAGCATTTTGCCATCTTCATTTTAGCATCATTTTAGTGACAGCTTATTCAATGATGAAGATACAGTATACTGTAGTGGCCGGTTGCATCCCTAATGTGATCTGTTTCTGTCTCCTAGATTCTACGAGGAAGTCTGCATCCGTCCCTGATGAGCTGGCAGCTTACGGCCACTCTAGGACCTCTAGCTATGCTAGCCAGCTGTCAAAAATCTCAGGTAGCATGTAGCACACAACACACACACACACACACACACACACACACACACACACACACACACACACACACACACACACACACACACACACACACACACACACACACACACACACACACACACACACACACACACACACACTCTAGAAGACTATGCACACAACATCAGCATCTCTCTCACCCTCTTCTCTCCTTATTTCTCTCTCTCTCTCTCTCTCTCTCTCTCTCTCTCTCTCTCTCTCTCTCACACACACACCCACACGTTCACTTTCTCTCCCTCTCTTTCTCATACACAGAAACACGCAATACTGTAATTACAGAGAAATGCACCACACATACATCAGCATCTGATGTATGTGTGGTGCATTTCTCTGTAACACACACACACACACACACACACACAGAGACACGAGTAACAATCGGTATCAAAAGTCAAACGCAGGAACAACTACAGAAGCTATGGAGCACACAGTATACTCTTCTTGTGTCCTTCCTTACCTATAATAGCTTACAGCACATGAAGTATATACTGTTCCTGTGTCCTTTACCTAATAGCTTACAGCACATATAGTTTATACTGTTCCTGTGTCCTAATAGCTTACAGCACATGAAGTATATACTGTTCTTGTGTCCTTTACCTAATAGCTTACAGCACATGAAGTATATACTGTTCATGTGTCCTTTACCTAATAGCTTACCACACATATAGTATATACTGTTCCTGTGTCCTAATAGCTTACAGCACATGAAGTATATACTGTTCTTGTGTCCTTACCTAATAGCTTACAGCACATGAAGTATACACTGTTCCTGTGTCCTTACCTGTAGGTTACAGCACCAACCACTCGCGGTCGTCCAGTTTAACAGAGCTGAGTCACCAGAGGAATCCCTCTGGAAGCTCCGCCTCCACCGGCATCGGCAGCATCCTGGAGCCCGGCGAGCAGGGAGGGGGGGGCAAGACCACGCCCCCGACGTCCGTCACCTTCTACCATCACGTCCCCGAACGACCGTCCACCCCCGCCAAGAGGTATAGTAGACCTTACTCATCATGATCATGATACAGAGCTGCTACTCTGCGTTCAGGCATATTATTATTAAAGCTTGGCGTAAGTGATGGTGTCTTTGTTAATACTTTAAGACCGGGAAAGCATAATTTGTGTCATTTTAAGATTTCTTTGGGCTATTCAAAAATAGAAGATATAAAAGCTCATAGCGCTATGAGCTTGTAGATCTGCTATTTTCTGAAAAATAGTGAAAGTTTTTGCAAATCTTGGAATATATATATATATATATATATATATATATATATATATATATATATATATATATATATATATATATATATTTAAAGCGAACACTTGTAACTCAAATCTTTGCCTCTGAGGATTCTACAAATGTCTTCTAAGTCAGTAAACAGTTTTCTGAAAAACGTACATTTCTATGTCAGTGGTTCTCAAACCTTTCCATGTCAAGGGCCCCAAAATTGTATATATATGTAAAAAAAAAAATCTGTTTACTAAAGAGCTGGAGAGACGGAGACCCCTATTACTCAACAAACACTCTATATAGCAATGATTATTATCGGAATACAGAGCCTTAACTTTTTAACAATTTCTTCGTTTTTTTTATCACTTTCACCGCCTTTACTCTGAGGGTGTACAAATGGATGAATGAACAGATCAATGCGTAAAATGCATTGTAACAAGATCTTTTTTGCTGATGGAACTGAATGAGACACCGTGGTCTCTTATACATCTTTACCATCGCAGTGTTTCCACATTCCAAGCCAGGCATTGGGATTCTTTCTTTTTAAAAGGATCCGTGGCTAATAAGCCAAATATGCCTTAAAACATTATTATTGCCCTCTATAACTAAAATAAAATAATAAAATCACCTTCAATATTTAATTTATTTTAACAACAGTTCATCTTTTACTCAAGAGGGGCAATGCCCGTCGCAAGTTGATGATGTCATTTGCCCATGCGTGGTCTAGCCCTATGGAATGCATGGAATGCATGTGCCAAAAAAATCTTTAAAATATTGATTTGATGCTCATATTAAAGGGGAATTTTGGACCATGGTTTTCTTACCTTTTCTGTGATGTTATGATATGTCTTAGGATGAATGGTCGCTTTTTTTGTTTTTGTAAGATCTGACGTTCATAGTGACAGAACACTGCAAAAAAAAAGAAAAAACGGAAGTCTCGCAAGACTGAAAAAAGATTGAAATCTCGTCTAGTGAGACTTCCGTTTTCTTTTGTATTTTTTTTCGGTTGCATAGTGTTCTGTCACTAAGAAAGTCAGATCTCACAAAAAAACACAAAAAAAGCTATTAAAATACGCAATCTAGCGCAAGGCCCATTGGCGCACGTTTTAAGCTGTGGCGGACCCCGGATGGAGTTATGAAAATGTTCTACTCTACCATTCATCCTAAGATATCATAACATCATAGAAAAGGTAAGAAAACCGTGGTCCCAAATTCCCCTGTAACCTTAGGAAGTATTAAGTTGGTCACACGTATTCCATAAATTCCATAAGGCTGGACCCCACATGGACAAAATGACATCATCAACTTGCGACGGGCATTGCCCCTATTGAGTGAAAGATGAACTATAATTTCCAAAATAAATGAAATATTTAAGATGTTTTTAATTTTACATTTTAGTTATAGAGGACAATTATAATGTATTTAAGGCATATTTGGCTTATTAGCCAGGGATCCTTTCAACCTTTTGTTGTTGTAACCTCTTCCCGTGTCTCTCCATCAGACCTCCCATGAAGCAGCAGTGCTCTGTCGAGCACCAGCTGAAGAGAGTGGACGCCACCAGGGTGGACGCTGACGACATCATAGAGAAGATCCTTCAGAGCCAGGATTTCAGCCACGGTCTGCTGGACTCCAGCGCAGAGGGTACCTACGCCTACACAGTACTCCTTAACTCATTCAGTCCCTGAACGCATCTTTAGATTCGAGCTGTAACCATTATTTTATACTTTGGCTATACAAAAAATAGCAGATATACTGTACAAGCTCTGCTATTTTTCGAAAAATCGTGAAGATTTGTGCAAATCTTTGAATATATAATTTGTCAAAGCGGACATTTGTAACTCAAATCTTTGCTTCTGGAGGTCCCTGGAACAAGATATTTTACAAATGTTGCTTTAAAAATATATATATTCAAAGATTTGCACCCATTTTCACGATTTTTTCAAAAATAGCAGATCTACAAGCTCGTAGCGAACTTGTATATCTGCTATTTTTTGAATAGCCAAAGAAATGTTAAAATGACACAGATGCGTTTCCCGGATTGAACAGGTTAATTTAGCAGACGCGGGTGGCCCATCAGTTGATTGGATTGGATGATGTTGTGTTTCTAGAATAGACAGAACCTTTTATTGATACCCGAGGGACGTTCCGTTGTCATGGCAGCACCGCAGTGAGGAGGACGAGACAAAGATAGAGAAGAGGCTCAGAATAGGTCTGCGATTCCCAATTCCCAACCTGTGGGCCGCGAGGGTATTGCAAGTGGGCCCCCAAATAATTGGCAAAACACCAAGATTTTAATGATAACATTAATATTAACAAATTAATGTAGAAAAAGTTACATGGTATTTTCCTTTTTTTTTAGACCTCGAAAAATGTTGTTTTCATTGTTGATACATATAAATAGGAACTTAAAGGGATAGTTCACCCTTTAAGTTCCTGGGGTATTTTTTTTATCGATTAGTCACCCCATGGAGACTTTAAAGGATCTACACCATGAATTAAAAAAAAAAATTTGATATTTAATATCATATGGTGTATGTCCCTCAAACCTTTTTCAAAAGGTTTGAGCCTAAATCATCACTCAGATATACTCATCCCAAGTCAATTGTCTCTGGCTTATACAGCACTTTCAGCTGCAATACCAAAACGTCCTCTTGGGCAGGGGGGGGCTACTGAGCAATTCTGTCTGGCCAGCATCAATGCAATGGCAATGCAAGTGATGTCACTTGCATTGCCATTCTGAAATGGCCTGTTCAGACACGCCCATTCCGAAAATCTCTGAAATGAGAATGAATGACTGAATGTTAAAAAAAAATATTTTTTGGGGTACAAGAGACACTGGGGAGCCCAAAAAATACCCCCCCCCCCAAAAAAAAATTAAATTCATGGTGTGGCCCCTTTAATTCATGGATATTTTTGTGTTTTTGTGCCATTCCTAAGCCAATAAATTGATGACATGTATGTGTTAAACATATATATATATATTCAAAGATTTGCACAAACTGGGTGCCGCGCTATGAGCTATTTTGCGATCTGCTATTTTTGAATAGCCAAAGAAATCTTAAAATGACGCAGATACCTTCCCGGTCTTAAGGGATCAACATCACACCATGCCCCCCCGTGTCTGGGCAGGTCACGTATGCATAATGTATGTTAAAGTAGACAGAAATAGAGGCAACGGCATCTTGTGCATTCTTCTGTCACCAATAAAAAACGGCATAAAAATAGACTCAAAGGTCTAAAGACTGACCTGGTCGCCTGCACTCGATACTGATGGAGTTAGCACACAGGGCGTGAACCAATGGCAGATATATAAATATATCTTGTGCAATCTATCACCAGTAAAAATGGAATTATATAGTACTGCGCAGTGGTGGAAAGTACATTTACTTAAGTACTGTACTTAAGTACAATTTTGAGGTATTTGTACTTTACTTGAGTATGTCCAATTTCCAATACTTTTACTTCTACTCCACTACATCTCAGAGGCAAATATTGTACTTTTACTCCACTACAATTATTTGAAAACTTTAGTTACGAGTTACTTTGCAGATATAAACTATGATGTAATGAAACATACATTAACCACTTTAGCCCTATTTTATACATAGGCTATTTGAAAATAGCAGATCTACAAGCTCACAACGCGTCGCATCGCGACGCGTTGTGAGCTTGTAGATCGGCTATTTTCAAATATTTAGTACTTTTATTTTTGGTACTTTAAGTACATTTTGATGCCAATACTTTTGTACTTTTACTCAAGTAAATTTTGAAATCTGGACTTCTACTTGTAACGGAGTATTTCTATATTGCAGTATTGATACTTTTACTTAAGTAAAGAATTTGAGTACTTTTTCCACCACTGAGTATTGATCAATATGTACATAATAGGCATGTAGTTATAAAGGTATTTAGTTAGATGTAATTCAATATCAATAGAGGCACAGTTATAACGTAGTACCCATCACAGTAGTACATGTAGTTCATATGTACAGCACGGCTTTAAACAAAAGACTGAACTGTGCTTGTGGATGTTTTCTCCTCGCAGTATATTACTATACAAAATATATTATATTATACTATGCAATTTGGTCAGTGCTACCTGGAGAAAGGAATCTAATCCAAATAACGGTGTCTTGTCTGCTTCCTCCATAGTTTACAGTAATCCTATCCATAGCCATCCATTTTTATATTGCCTTACTGTAAGTGTGAGTCATATTTATAGTGGCATGACCTTGTACTGTACATTGATTGAGCGTATCCTGTGCGTGTGTGCGTGTGTGTGTGTGTGTGTGTGTGTGTGTGTGTGTGTGTGTGTGTGTGTGTGTGTGTGTGTGTGTGTGTGTGTGTGTGTGTGTGTGTGTTGCTACAGAGGAGGGGCTCAGGCTGTTTGTTGGCCCGGGTGGAAGCACAGCGCTGGGAAACCATCATACCAGGTGGGTGTGATGTTATTGTTGTGTGACTGACTCACAACATGTCTGAGCACTACACTGTACAGTACACCCTTGGTTCTCAAAGTGTGGTCCGGGGACCCCCAGGGGTCCTTGGAGGGGTTCCAGGGGGTCCCCAGCCAAATGTGTTAATATAGCATCACAATAATGTGAACAATTTTAACCTTTTATAATTTGGCTATTCAAAAATCTACAAGCTCAATGCTATGAGCTTGTAGATCTGCAATTTTTTTTTAAATCATGATGGCTTTATAGCAGTGGTTCTAAAAGTTTTTATTTTCAAGGACCCCCAATAACTCTGGGAGTGTACATTACGGGTCCATTTGGTTCCCTTTTGTACACCATCATAGTTACAGACCTGTGAAGGTCCATTTGGAACCGATGGTAGAGGCAAATATTGAAAACAATGTATTTATGGAGGCCTTTATAGAACAGATACCCATGCTTGTTGTCTCCTGTCAGCTAACTCACACTCTTTTCTCTCTCAGGGTTGGAGCCGGGGCCTATGAGCAGGTGGTCATTAAGCGCTAGGCTCAGGGACGTGTGTGTCTGTCGGTAAAGAGTGCCACACTACTCTGATGTGATCGAGGGGGACACAAGGGGTGCATGAGGAGGGTGCCATTGGCAGTTGTCGGCTGCCTCCTTTCAGGAACAACTCTCACCTAAACACAACCCAGCTCCATCTGACCCACTGAACCTGTGGAACACCAGAGCTCTCTAGTGTTCAAAGAGTGAAATTCAAGGCAACATTTCCAGATCTGCTTTGACAAAGCGAGGTAATTGGTACATTGTAGGGACATTTACATGTGTCTCCTCGCCTTTCTCGCTCATTGACATGGGAGGAATATCAGTGAATCACAGCACTATACGTACTTGTCCACCTATAAAGACTCTGTAAACCACTTTGCAAGATTCTGAAGATTACATGATACATCTTATATACGAGTGCACAACAAGTGTAAAATTATTAGGGTTTTGTTCCACTCTACAAGAATGGCAACAATAGTAATACAAATTACTTAACATCTATGCAATTAAAAAACAAATAGGCTAATCGAAATCTGTTTAACACTATGTGGGCTGAACCTTTGTTTTAATATTGTACTCATGAATGTTTTTTACTTTGTGGCAGTGGACACATTTTGGCGGTAGCATTTGCTAAACGGAGGGAGGGGTTCTGCCTGTATCGTTCTTCGATAACCACAGAGTTGAACATTCAGGCGATGATATATTACAACCTGGTCTTCTCTGTTGTTAAGATCAACAAGAGTTATAGAGGACTCCGCAGGATGCTGGGAAAGTCACTCGTAGCCCTTTCACACCGAATCAATGACCTGGGAAAGACCCGGCTTTGCTGTTGGTGTCCGAGGGTCAAGGCCGGTTATCCCACTTGGTGTGAAAGGGGAACATGGGTTACAAAACACAGGTTTCCGTTAAGAAAGCTTATTGATTATGATTTAGAGGCGTACTAGTACAGTAGGCCTATATATACACAGTGGATTCTGGGAGAAGACCTTTACATGAAAGGAACACAGCATAGAATCAGAATCAGCATGACGTGACATCACAATAGAGCAGTGGTGTAAAGTAACTAAGTACATTTACTCAAGTACTGTACTTTTTTTGTGTGCAAATAAACCTGTTATTTAATGCAGGGGTAGCGGGGCCTGAGTGGGGGGAGGAATGACACCGGACATGATGCAGAAATTATGCTGCGGAAATCGCTACGACTAGTAGGAAGAGAATCACTTAGTTGTGCGCTGGTGTCACGTCCCAGAAATAGACGATCTGCAAGCCAAGCTCACAAGATGGGTTATTTTCGGTGTTGACAACAGGCCAAACTGGCAGGAGTTGGCTACTGTTGTGTGTCACTGAGTACCTGTGTATATTTCATTATTTTGATGTTTGTAATATCTGAAGACGTGAAGAAGCAGCAAGGATGTTGACTGCAGCCTAGTTATATAAGAAGTGTTTCTGTGAAGGAGAAAGATCAAATAATAATGTATGTGATACGTTTAAGCATCATGAAATGTTTTTTTTGTATGTTGATATCTTTGCACGTGTGTGTGTGTGTGTGTGTGTGTGTGTGTGTGTGTGTGTGTGTGTGTGTGTGTGTGTGTGTGTGTGTGTGCTTGTGTGCGCGCGTGTGTGTGTGTGGTGGGTTGTCTCTACTGATAACTCTTAAGGTCCTTACACACCGGGGCGATTTTTTCGTGCGAATAATACGCTTTTTTTAAAAACCTTATAAAGTCAATGCAAGCGTACATGGCGCGAAAAAGCGGAAAAGCGAAGCGAAAAAGCGTCTTTTAATTATTCGGAACGAGTCCGAATTTTGCGTATATTCGCCACATTCGCCGGTGTGTAAGGACCTTTACGCTGCATTCACACTGGGAGCTATACAAAGCTATAGGCTACCATTACTTTTCAATGAAAGCCAGCGACATGAAGATGCAAAGATACATCTGACGCTACAAAGCTACAAAAAAAGTTGAGCTGGTTTCAACTTCAGCTACAAAGATACAAAGCTACAAATATGCTGTGTAGCTTTGTATCTGTTGTATCTGCCAGTGTGAACACAGCATAATAACTAATATTTTTGGCATTATTTATGTTACTGAGACAAGTCACATGTGGTTTTGATGTTGGTTACTGGTATTCTTATGTTATTTTTAATATTGAAAGATTGTTACATGCAGCATATTTCTAATTAAATCATTGTTGGTACTGTAAATAAATATGCTACATTCTGGATATATATATATTTTTTCCTATTTATTATGGTCTTTCCACAATCTGGTAGGTGTGTGTGTGTGTGTGTGTGTGTGTGTGTGTGTGTGTGTGTGTGTGTGTGTGTGTGTGTGTGTGTGTGTGTGTGTGTGTGTGTGTGTGTGTGTGTGTGTGTATGATGAACACATTGTGTTAGGTTGGTTCTTTTAAAGATGATTTGCGGACCCTACTGATAGGGCATTAAGGTTAGATTTGAACGATATTTTAACCACTTTAACCATTACTTAATTAATTTTAATAATTAATTAATTATTAATTTGGGGGGGGCCTTGACATGAAAAAGTTTGAGAATCACTGCAACATAGATTTTTCAGAAAACTATGGATTTAGAAGACATTTTGTAGAATCGGTCTCAGGTCTTACTGGGCTAAAGATGATTTGCGGACCGTATATACAAGCCAAGGGGAATTAAAGAACAAACAAACCACTATATTTCAACAAGCCAGCTCTCCATCTCCCCTGTGGCAATCCCCACTGGGCAATCCCCCCCCCCCCTGGGATTTCCGCAGGGGTCAGTTTCAGTTACAGACAGTTTCAGTTTGGAGTTTTGTTGTCTCTAAGATCTCTAGAACTTAAAAAAATGAATTACCTGTACAGCTGTGTCTGAGGTGACAATAAAACTGTCTCTGTCAAGTAAAAAGCTATCTTGCGATTTAATTTGGTTTTACTTTATGCACAGATACAGATAACTATAATGGTAATTTTCAAACCCCACCCTCAAGAGCTCAGACATTCTGGTTTCCCTTTCTCTTTCAGATCCCTGCCGTTCCAATCCATCATCATCATCATCATCATCATCCAACCCCCTCCTCCCCCTTCCCAACCCCCTCTAATCCACACCTCATCTCATCTTCTGCTCCCCACAACCACCTCCTGATAGATAGATAGATAGATAGATATCCTTGCACATATAATTATTATCATCATCATTATATTATTCTATTTGAAATACATTGGTTGATTAATTGATTATTGATTGATTGATAGCCCCAGGGGCTGCTTGTTTCCATTGTGATCCATTGTACTGTCTGAAACTGAATACATTAATCTAACATGGATTACCCTTTTCCACCAAGATATAAATAGTCGTGCAGCTCGTGCTACTAATTAAATCATCTTAACACTGTTAAGATACACCCTGACTGTTAAGTTAACAGTCAGGGTATTTATATCTGAGCTTTTATTTCGAAAATAGCTGGCCTGATACGACGTTACGTAACGTTACGTACTCTACAGTTGGTTGAATGACGTGCAAGTTACGTTTTTTGCATTTACCGCTCCAGCGACAGAATCCCATAGCCTGTAGGGACACTGCGCTGTGATTGGATAATCAGCTGTCCCAGCAACCGCTGAAGATTCCGATAGGTCAAAACGGTTGCTTGACAACTACCTACCCAATCACTGCCAGTGTTGCCATGTCCGCTTATTATAAGCGACTTTTAGTTTGTTTTTCTTGTAAATGTTGGTAGTTTGCGGGTTGCGTTTTTTTGGGCTTGTTTCTTAATGTTTTAATTATTATTTAGACCAGTGGTTCTCAAATATTTCTATGTCATGGACCCCCAAAATATATGTATTTGTCGCCCCAACCCCGGCACCAACTGAAAATGTTTTGTGCAAGCCAAGGGAGATTTGTTTTGAGATTTGTTTTGTAGAATGTTTCAAAAATCTTCTTTTTTTTTTAAGATTTCTTGAAAATAGCAGATCTACAAGTTCACAATGTGTCGCGATGCGACGCATTGTGAACTTGTAGATCTGCTATTTTCAAATCATACTAGTAACAAGAGATTTGGGCTGCTATGCGGCCCTCACAACTAGAGTTCAGGCCGCTAAGCAGCCCTCACACCTGGCAAAGGAGGATACAGGTTTACTGTTACATATTTTGTGTATATTTTTGTTTTTGTTAACTTTGTAACTGTTGTTATGATGTTTTGCATAGTAGTGTATATCTGTCTGTCATTAAATGTCTCTATGAATTGAGTACAAAGGACCCCGATGGAAACAAGTCATAGGCTTTCTTGGGGTTTAAATCCTTAGCTGACCTTGTTATTGAACTGTACTTTCCTGTGCTTTTATTGCAAACTGCTAATAAAGTATTCAATCAATCAATCAATCAAATAAAGTGCTCATGTCACATGGCCTCACTTCTTTTGGGCTTATTTCCCTAGCCCTAGTTGCTTATTTCTCGCACAGAACCTGGCAACACTGACCACCACCGCCACTGTCCCTACGGACGATGGGATTTCCAGTATCTTCCTCCTCCTCCACTACACAGTGCAGCAGCCGCGTTGCATTGCCGCTAACCTCTTCCGAGCGACCATCTATTATTTTTTTTTTACGACGGCGGGAATCCATCACACACACGTTAATTCAACGTTCCCTTGAGATTTCCGACACCCTCCTCGACGATTGAACATCGACCATCTGATGGCGTTCTAAATCTTAACACAGCGGACGGTGGAAGCTTTTGGAAGCGGCGTGGTGTGTCCGTGGTGGATCCATCCATTTAGCCACAACAATAATGGCGAATAACGTCGGCAGTCAGCAGCAGCAGCAGCAGCAAGTAGCACAGGCCGTTAGCATTAGCAAGCCGCCGGGCGCTAAACATGGCAACGTATTGCCCCTGTGGGGCAACGAGAAGACCATGAACCTGAACCCCATGATCCTCACCAACGTGCTGTCCTCCCCGTACTTCAAAGTGCAGCTGTACGAGCTGAAGACCTACCACGAGGTGGTGGACGAGATCTATTTCAAGGTAAGTTAAATTAACACAAACTGACTGACTGCTAGCAGGCTAGTTCATGCTACTGATGCTAGCTAGTAGCTAGCATGCTAACCAAGTGGTGGTGGTGTTGTTGGTTAAATGCAGCTAATAGTTAGCAATCGTGCTAATGTTCCTTTGAAGAAAGTAAAATGGTATAACCGTAGGGAAGGAAGGAGTTGGGCAAAACCCTAGCTGGTAAAGTATTAGTTTATGTAATGTTATGTAACCCTATATATCTGTATGTGTGGGTTTGTGTATTTATATATTAATTTTTTTTCTAATTTATTGTATTATATTATATTATATTATATTATATATATATATATATATATATATATATATATATATATATATATATATATATATTAATTAGTGTGTGTTAACATTACACTTGTAAAAACCAGACAGTAAAATTTAGAAACAACATAACTGGCCTACTTTAAGTGAATTTGTCATTATTGCTGGTTTACGGGTTAAAGTTGGATGAAAGCAATCCAGGAACCCATTCGGGAAAAAACAGACATTTATTTTTCTTTGTTTTTGCCTCTGGGGCTGTGCACCACCTCCTTTTTTTGTGTAAAACAGGGGAACTCTGTTTGGCTTCTCCCCTTTCGTAGTACACTTCCTCCCAAGTGCTTCTGTGTTTATTCCTACTAACGACAGCATTACATATTTAAGGCCGTGGTGCTGACAGATTCTGTCTTGAGAGATTAAGATGAGAGAAACATGAATGATTGATGCTTTGTTGAGTATGTTAGACACTGGTTTCTTTACGCTGTAGCAGCCTAAGGCACAGTGTAGTTTTGCTTCTTGTACAGTCCACGATAGATTGCATCTTTACAGCATTGCTTATTACGTAAATTAATGATTCCCCACTTCACAGGTGACTCACGCCGAGCCTTGGGAAAAGGGAAGTAGAAAGACTGCGGGCCAAACTGGAATGTGCGGAGGGGTAAGTTAGAAGTACGTGATTTCTGCCCTTGCTCCATTCTTCCCCTTGTTTTGGGGATACATTAAGTGTAATAGCCTGGCTCCTATCCATGTGTTGGTACCTCTTCAACCCAAAATACCATCTAACTCAAGATGTGCTTAACGAGTATTTTGTCTTTCCTAAATCTTTTTTAAAAGGTGCGTGGAGTCGGAACAGGGGGTATTGTTTCGACCGCTTTCTGTCTACTCTACAAACTGTTCACCCTCAAGCTGACGAGAAAGCAGGTGATGGGCCTGATAACTCACACCGACTCGCCCTACATCAGAGCACTAGGCTTCATGTACATAAGGTATTGTGCTCTTACGTTTCTCTTGAATATATGCATGTCCTTTTTTAAGGACGGACTACAAAGATGGATGCATGCTCATATGCTGCTGTTCTTGTTCTCAAACAGATACACTCAGCCCCCTCCAGATTTGGTGGACTGGTATGATGGCTTCCTGGATGATGAGGAGGTATGTCGCCACGGGTAATAATTTAACATTTCTTCTTATATCAAAGTGTAACGACGCAGGAATTGCATGACACACGTTTCTAAAGCTGTCCCCGCTCCCACCCCTGTTGTGATGCTCATAGCTGATTTTTCACCTTTGCCTTCATTTGGCTTAATTGTCCCCCAGTTCCTGTCCTCTAAAGTCGAGTAGTTTAGGTTACTTGCTCACTACTGCGCCGCCGTTTTTTCTTATCAGGGTAAGTATACATAAGTGATGCAAAGTACATTGTATAAGCCAATGTGATCTGAAGGCATGCCCTCTTGTCTTTGACAATATCATCAGGACTTGTTGCACAACACTAAAACTTGTATGAAGCACACACACATCTCACACACAACCATTACATTTAGATATTTTAGTTTATTTATATATGAAAGCTAATTTGAATACCGGGCTGTGCAACCAGGCCTAATTTCATGTTCTAATGCAATATATTTGAACTGATCATATGACGATCCTACCCAACTGGCTAATTCCCCTGTTCTTTTCTTTAGATGCCCAATGTGCAGCAGGTGAATTGGATATTGTATCTCAGCACTGTTGGTTTGCGTGTGTGAGTGCAAAACGGCTGTTCTCTACCATATAAAATAAAAAATGATATACTGTTCAACTGGTGTGCAATTACCTACCTGCTCCATTCTGTACTTACATTGTGGGCTAGTTTCTCTACACAGCAGCTGTCTAAATAGGTCATTTTGCTGGAGCGAGAGGAAGGAAGACAATGTTTTCCCATCCCTTCTTTCTTTGGCAGAATGGGGTCGTGTCTCAGTCTTTTTGAATGCACTCCCCTTCCCTCCATTTCTGGTGTTAAATTACAGGATGGAATGGAAGACCTTGAAGAATAAAATATACTAGAATATTTAACGACTAAGTGGCGTCCCTATTTTGGGCATGTCATAATAGGCTAATTAAAAAAATCGGAACAGAAACGACGGCATTAATTGCACCTGATTAGTGCTCACTTTGTAAATACAGAGACCGGGGACAGCCAGCCAGCCAGCCAGTCAGTTCAGATGAGACAAAACGCTTTAGAATTAACACTATGCATATTCTTTATTGAAGTTTGAAATATTAAGCTAGATGAACAGAGGTGAAGGTTCAGTACTTGGTCATCACACATTTGGATTCAAGGCAAGAACTAATCGAAAAGGGAACCAGTGAGCTTGGTTGAACAATTTTTTTTTTTGTGTTTGCTGACTGACGTCTATAGTAAGTTTCGTATGGCTCATCCTCGTCTTCTCTATCTCCAGGAACTCGACGTGAAGGCCGGAGGCGGCTGCGTTATGTCCGTCGGGGAGATGCTGCGCTCCTTCCTCACCAAACTGGAGTGGTTCTCCACTCTGTTCCCCCGTATCCCAGTGCCGGTGCAGAAGATGATCGACCAGCAGATGAAGGCCCGGCCTCGCAAGGTCCCCCTGAAGGAGGTGCAGGAGGAGGAGGAGGAGCAGCAGCAGCAGCAGCCCGTGGCTATGGAAACGGGGAGGCCAGCAGAGCGCCCCAAACGCTCCAGGTAACGTGCTGTGTGTCTGGTCGCTGCCTTAGACTGGATCATCGTATTGGTTCGACTAATACCGGATTTTTCTGTCTGATATTGATGTTGACATTTTGGAGTAGAACAGGAGTTTAAACAGGCCCACTAGCACCACCTAGAGGTCATGCTACTACTTACAAGCAACTGGACCCAAGTGGTTTAACATATTTGAACCACCCTCCTTTTAAAGGCTCTGGAAATGTGGCTTAAAATGTAAAAAAATTATCATTCATAACTTGAAAACCTAGTTAAAAACTAAAAAACAGCACTTTTGGCTGATTAGACCATTTGATAAGACTGTAGGCATGGCGGAAGACATTTTGATTGAAACCTCCCTGGCTCTGCCATGTGAAACGATCTCAACAGTCTCAGCATTTTTTTTTTCTTCACGCTCCCGATGAAGAGACGGGACATTTTCATTGTAAAACAAGGATAATTTGAATTGTACTTGACATCATAGAAGCAAGGGATTAATCATGTAACATTACTTATGAAAGAGAGAGATGAAAGTTGTTTCAGAAGCAGATTGAGTGGGAGCAGAAAACATTTATTGCACCTGTTTGGGTGGGACAACTGACGTGGATTTTTTAAATGATTGGTTCACAGGATTGATTGCATAATCTTAATAAATGTCTGAGCATAACCATGCCCAATTCAAACCCAATATCAAGAAAGTTTACAAAACTTAAAGGACGACTTCACCGATTTTCAACCTATCTTCATATAATTGGTCCTCACTAATACTCATGATAAAATGGTACCATTTTTTTCTACTCGGTCTGTGTCTCAGAGGAGGGCTGTGGACAGTTCAGAGTCCCGTCTACCAGTAACATCATCGATGGGGAATCCAAGCTAATAGAAACTGCAGGCTTTCTATTCCTGGAAAGTTGCAATGCAATAAAAGAAGCCATTGTTCTCGTGTTAATAAAAATGTAAATTAAAAAATTGAAATCTTGTTGGAAAAACAATCATGCCTAACGATGATGTCACTGGTAGAGGGGTTTCTGGACTGTCCACAGCCCTCCTATGAGACACAGACCAAGTAGAAAAAAATGGTACCATTTTATCATGAGTATTAGTGAGGACCAATTATATGAAGATAGGTTGAAAATCGGTGAAGTCGTCCTTTAAGAAAAGACAATAATTTGGTTTGAAACAAATTTCTAATTCTACAGATTACTGAGTCTTGCAACTAGCTTCAATGGAAGATAGTATTCGCTGTGCATTGATTGCACATGATTACATTTTATGACTGTCCTGAAATGGGTACCATCGTCATTTTGAGTTGGCTCGACACCAGACAGCGGTAGCAATGAATTAATCTGTATGGATCACTCTTTTACTAAATATCTTCTTCCATCAGGACTCCCAGACGGACACCAAGCCCCAGGAGATCGCCCAAGCGGTCGAGGAGCAGAAGCCACCACCGCGAACGAGAACGCCACGGTCCCAGCTTTGACCGCGAGCTGGAGAGGGAGCGCGACCGACAGAGAAAGGAGAGGGAAGGTACTGGCACTGGTAGGGACAGTAGGGACGGTAGGGACAGAGACAGGGAGAGGGGGGAGAGAGGAGGGGACAGAGAGAGACGACGTTCACGCAGCACCGAGAGGAACCAAGATCGGCGCGAGCGCCGCAAAAGTCGCAGCGGCAGCCGGGAACGGAGAGGCGAGCGCAAAGACAAAGAGAGGGACGGAGGGGAGCAGGGGAACGACAAGACCAGGGAGAACGACAAGAGCAGGGAGAATGACAAGAGCAGGGAGAATGACAAGACCAGGGAGAACGACAAGACCAGGGAGAATGACAAGAGCAGGAAGAAGGACAGGGATCACCATAAAGACCACAAAGGCGAGAAGTCCAGAGACAAGAAGAACAGGGTGGAGACCGACATACGGAGACACAAAGATGACAGGGAAAGGCACAGGGAGGAGAAGAAAGCCAAGCGCTCCAGCCGGAGTAAGAGCAGAGAGAAGAGGCACAAGGGCAGCAGAACAGAGGGAGGAGAGGAGAAGAGCAGGAAAAGGGAGCTTGGTCAGGACAGGGACAGAGAGGCGGAACATCGCTCTCACAAACGCAGCCACAGCAAAGATAAGGGCCATCGGCAGCGAGAGTCCAATAACGAGCACGGTAAACATGGTGAACGTCAGAGCATCGACAAAGCATCCCCTTAATGCAATATCGTTTTTCTACGCCCCCTGTTTCTCTCTTTCTCTTCCATTTCTACTCGAACGTCTCTAGGCTGTCACTTGTGTTAAAAGAGCTGAAATGTTAGCACGACAAAACACCTGGATGTCTACTTTGGCCAATGCAATGTTTTGTGTTGAATTTCTCTGCCCTTCTCACTTCTCTTGTTTAGACCATTGTTAGTCAGTCAACAGGAATTTGAAACTAAAGGCATTTTAATTTTCTAATGGCTCATTTGTTTTTTTGGGTTTGTTAATTTCGTTTTCACCCTTGAAGTTCCTTGGCTTTGTACATAAATGGATCTGAATGTTTAAATCCTCTAGAGCAGCCTGGGGGGGGGGACAGTTTGTACCATGCAGTGAGCCCTGCTGACATTGTGTTATTGTGACATTGGGTTATTGCTCTGTTGTATTTTGTTTTCTAATAAAAAAATTGAAAAAACAATGAACTTTTACTAAAGGACTCGTGTCAGATTATTTTAATAAATGAGAACAAGTCTGATCTTTTGGGGCAAAATGTCTAGGGCCTGGCTCACACAGTTAAAACAATCCCTTTGTCGCTGCCTTATACCTTACGTGAAGCATAAGGCCGTTTCATTCACGTGGTTTGCTGTTCTATGTGTGCCTCACGGCTCTACCTCCCCCCTCCCCTAAGCCAAAACAGCCTTATCAAACCATGTGACTTCCATAGGGAATGATTTGAAATGGCCTTATGCTTCACGTAAGGCATAAGGCAGCCATAAAACGAGCGTTTTAACTGTGAGCTAGGCCTAGTAATACATGCAATTTATATAGTGCTTTTCTGAGTACTCATCGTCGCTTTACAAAAGAAGATGACTTTATTAGGAAAACTAGATAAGTGAAAAACTAGCAGTAAAGGTAAAAAGAAACGTGTGTAAATGTTAATTTGATGGGGGGAAAGAAAGTACGCATTTTTGTATTTGTTTTTACATAAGTTTTATTTGAATATTTCAAGAATAACATAAATTCATAAGGCCAAAGGTAAACATTCTCTGTACAACTGCCCTGATGGATGGACCTTTTATGAAAAGTCTATTTTATACTTTACAAAAGTGAAAATTAATTGTATAAAAAAGTATGAAAACAATCATCAATATAAAACATTCAATTGCAAACCTACTTGCATTATAAAGAAAATATACTATCTTTTTATTAAGTTCATTAAATTCACAAGCATAGCACAGCAAATCAAGTCTGTTTTGAACAGATGCTACAGTAGCCATATCTACAGAAGCCATTAAATGTTTATAACCTGTGGTTAAATTATGTATATACACACACACACACACACACACACACACACACACACACACACACACACACTACATTCATACCCTCGAGACATGCTATGGAAAATGTATAACATCCTTAACAATTGTCATCTTTATTCTAAAGTCTGCGGACTTGGACTTTGGGATTTTAACATTTGATCCTTCACAACCTTTGCATTCTGGTTGCTCAAACACACTGCAGGTCTCTGACTCTAGAGCTGATTTTCAGACCCCCTAACCTGTTTAACACATACGCAGCATTGAAGTAGGTTTCATCTGGGTTCAGGTCAGTGAGGATGAAGCTCTTTCCTTCCACAGTCAGTACCTGAGGTGATCATGTCCATGATGTAGCACTCATTTCTTAAGTGAGCTATCTCCTCCTTGGTCCTGAGTAATGAAAAAGGCATCACATAAGTTTAGCTGTTTGCTATATACGACTTTGTTTACTTGATATTCAGTCAGGACAACTCATGAATTGAAAGAGAAATATTTACAATGAATATAAAATGAGTCAAATGTATTTGGTTTGGCGATGAATGGATCTGATATTTTCAAAAGATTTTAATACATTTTAGACATAATGATAACTTGTGAATCGGTATTCTGCATAATGAGTATTACTTTAGGTACTTTAAGTATATTTTGATGACAATAGGCTACTTTTGTACTTTTCCTCTTCCTGTACTTTAACTTAAATAAACAATTTGAGTACATTTTCCACCACTGCTATTAGGTACTCTGAGGGAGCACGCCACATCTCCCCTACCAAACAGGAAATCCCCCCGTGGTTGATAATTGCAGATCCGAAACAACAGGTGTTTAGCTGGGGTGGACGGCGAGCAGCAATCCTAGACGCAGCAGCAGTAGCATGAGGCAACAACACAGCAGGAATGAGCAATGCAAATGTCCCTGTTTAAATGGGGTGCTTTTTTAGTGAAGTGTGTTTGGAGAAAAATGGAAGCATAGAGCTGAGTCCGAACGGTAACAGGATAAGTGGGCAACAAGTAAGAGTGGGCACCTCAGTGTTCAATTGGCAATTTTTTCAAAAATGTAAAAAAAAAAGGGAAAAAAAGGAAAATGTTTTTAAGTAAAGTATGCATGATTAGAACATGCTTAAATACTCGACAATTAAGGTCTAATATTTCTACAATTGCAACAAATTGCTACAAAACCTGTATATCCAATCATTTTGGGCCATAGACAAGAAGTTGAAGGATAATATTAAGTCTGATAATGACGTACCGTGCATGTTCACATCACGTATACTTAAAAATTACTGAAGACCAAATATTTTACTTTTGAACATTTTGGACAAAATAGCCAATTTTACATTCAGGTGCCCAGATGTCCCTAATGCTCACCTATCCTGTATCGGTCCGAACAATGGTGGGCCACCGGCAACTGCAAAGAGTTTCCTGACTGAACTTTCATGTGTGAAATTCACTCTGTGAAGTAACAGTTTTCAATCATCTCCAGTCCATGGGACAAGCTGTCTACTCACTAATTCAGATCTAACACACCACCATGTGAACTACATGGCAAAATAGAAAACTAGCAATAGTCTGGGCTCCTGGGATCAGAGTAGAGGGCCAGTGCTATGAAGCATTCTTAACATGAATGTGAGCAAAAGTGCGTACCAGATGTGACGCGTGTTCCTCCACTCTCCCCTGATTGGTTGTAGGCTGTGATTACCAGGTGACTGGGGCTGACATTTGTTACGGAGCAGGACAGGCTGCCTGTGCTGCACAGCTGGGACTTTGGTGAGACGTTGTCATCATACACCTTGTATGTGACGGCATGTACGGAAGCACTCCATGAGACTGTGGCAGAGGAGAAGTTACCGCTGTATGTCACTCCTGTTGGTGGACAAGGAGCTGTGGGAGGGGTTAAGGTTAGTAGTTAGTTTTTTAGTGATAACCCTGCCTGAACTGAGCAGCACAATCACACTTCTGAACAATATGTAAAGTTCTCAGTGTACCTGTTATTCCACTGATAGGCCTTGATTGGGTACTGTTGCCTCCAAAGGTCCTGCTTCCCACTTTGGAGAGGAAAGACGAACCACAGGGCAGGGGCATCTCATAGGCAGTCGAGTTTGTCCAAGGTGACGAGAGGTCAAATAACATCTCGTTGTCTCCATAAAGGCTTCCTGTCATGGTCAGCAGGTACTGGACATCTGAACAGGAGCCCTGTGTCCAGCTGAAGCGCAACACCTGGCGCTGCAGCTGCTGTGGCATCAGCGATACCTCTACACTGTCTGGAGGGCAGGGAGCTAAAGGAGAGAGTGGGAATTAATACATCAGCTGTCATCACGGTGTATGGTAAGTGGGAATATTTTTGCACAATCCACTGCAAACATTTGTTTCTGAACTATAAAAGGAAACGTATTGAATGGCCCAGCAAGTGTTTGAGAAGCAACATGTAAAACTGTCTACCTGTTCCCATCCGCATTGTATCACTGACAGAACCGTTGCATATCCCGTCTGAGGCCAGTACAGTGAAGTCGTAATAGACTCCACACTGAAGGCCCTCTATGGTGCAGTTTGTGTCCAAGCTGTCACAGCACAGCATGTTGTCACTGTCATCCTGGGCACAGCCAAAGTATTCCACAGCATCAGTGGAGGGAGTCCAAGACAGTAGTGCCGACTGGTCAGCACAGTTGTACTCAACTGAGAGGTTGAATGGTTGGCATGGAGCTAAAAGGAGAAGGAAGATTCAGAGGTTTGAATTAGTTTTCTAAGTGAAGCACTTGTCTTGAAAGGATGTTTTACATATAAACATTAAAGGTGTGCTATATAAAACATTGGATAGTATATTAAAGCATTGTATTGGTGTTTGTGTGTGTGTTCATGTGTATGTATTCGTGCAGAGAAAGCTGAATTCTGTGGGGGCGTTACCTGTCTGCAACTGGATGGTGGTGCTGGGACGACTGTCACACAGGCCATTGGCTGCGCAGACAGAGAACGTGTAGAGGACGCCACAGGCCAGGTCATCCACCATGCAGGTGGTGCTGGTGGAAGTAGTGCAGTTTGTCGTGTGGCCTTCACCCACGGCCGTCACTGTGTACATCTCTGCCCCTAAGGCGGAGTCCCACGATATGGTTGCTGCGTTGGTCAGACAGTCCAAGGACCCGGAGATGCCCTGAGGCTGGCTTGGAGCTGGAGAATACACATAAGAGGGAATTTAGTTCGGTGAATGATTGAGGATTCAGAAATGCAAGCTGGATTTGTCACCATTATTACAAAGAATGAATCATGTATTTATAGTTATCGGTTTGGTGGTATGGCCACCCATACCTGATGAGATGTTGACTGGTAGACTGAGCTGGCTGTCACAGTAATCTGTGTGAGCCATGACTTGTAGAGAGAAAGTCTCTCCACACGGCAGATCCTCAAGGAAACATGTATTGTCAGAAGAAGACTTGCATGAAAGAACTCTTCCGTCACCAGTGGCAAGAACTGTGTAGTTGAGGTCATCTGTGATGGGATCCCAGGAAACCACCATGGTGTCAGAGGAGCAGTTGACCCAGGCACGTACATTCTGTGGTGGGCAAGGGACTGGGGAAAAGAATGGATTGTTTTAATTAGGCGAAAAAATCTGGGGGTGGCAGTGTGCAAAGGATACAGTTAGGCCTGTCACAATTATTACATAATCGTCTAATCGCAATTATTTGATATAATCGCAATTAGTTTTGCATAATCGTCATAATCGTTTCCATGTAAAATAATGTTCACACATTTTCAAATATAAAAAAGATCTGAAATAGCTGATCTACAAGCGTACAACACGTCACTTCGTGACTTCGTGACTTCGTGACGCGTTGTAAGCTATTTCAGATTTTATTTTAAGTAAAACGTTTTTTAAAGTTATTAAATATATATGTCAATAATTTCTTTGTATATTTCAGTTATTTGTCATATCTGCACTGTGCAATTGTTTTATTACGAAGCCTAAAAGGCTTCGTATGTTCCAATGTTCGATGCCAAACACACAATTAAACCGTTAATCGCAATTATTTGAGTGACAATTAATCGTCAACTTAAATTTGTAATCGTGACAGCCCTAGTACAGTATACATGTTTGCTTTGCGTGCGACCATGTCCATGTGTATGTTCTCCATCTCTTACCTGAGCTGAATACCAGCGCCTGACTTGGGTCGCTGGAGCAGTTTCCATTAATAGCCTTCACATCTACAGCGTAGTCGGAGCCACAGGTGATGTGTGTAAAAGTACAGTTGAGATCAGAGGACAGGCAGGTGGCATTGACTTGACTACTCCAGGCAGAAACAGAGTACCGTAGTGCCCCCTGGCTGGCAGACCAGGACACAACAGCAGTGTTGCTGATACAGTCAGGATATACCTGGACGTTGGTAGGAACACATGGCACTACAAAGAGAGGACGGATACATACAGAGTTAAAACACTGCACAGCTAAAATATGATGAACTAAGAAAACAAGGTATCATGAAGCAGAAAACGAATTGAATCTCCATACTGGGGGAGAAACAGAGCAAGGTGCTCTAAAAAAAAATCTGAGTTCATGTGCTGAGTAGAAACATGATGTGTTGTTCATACATTCCTAGTTCTCAATAATTTTACATTGTGGAACGTGAAACGTATTCTTTGCTGCCCCCTTTACTCAATTCATGCATCCATCCATATCTAGATTTTAAACCATTCGATCTAATTAAGATGTCTCCCGGGGAAACAGCTATTGTATAAAGGCGCTGCCCATTGTTTTTTTTTTAAAGCGCCTAGTTTAAACACAGCCTTACAGTGTTTTTAGTGTCTTCTCACCTGTTTTGAATTCCACAGCTGAACTTGGTTCACTGTGACAACCTCTGTCAACAGCTACAACACTGACAGAGTAGTTTTCACCACAGTGTAGATCAGTGAAAAAGCAGGAGTTTGCAGAGCTTGAGTTACAGGTGTGGTTGTGTCCATCATCTGCTGTTGCTGTTGCTATGTATGTTTCTGCTCCTGAAACAGGGGACCAGGACACTGTGCTATCCCCACATTCTGAGGAAACAGAAACATTACTGGGGGAGCAGGGACCTGGAGAGATGGAGGGGAGAAGTGGAGAGAAAGTAAGATTATTCTGCTTCATGTTTCATAGAACTGATCAAATAAAAGGTATGTTGAGCGAATCTTAAATAGTCTAATCAAGTTAGTCTATTGGAGACAGATCAGTACATGTCTTTTAGATTTTAAGTATTGTTCTCTCTGTGTACCTGCAATGAAGTGAAGAGGAATGCTGGGATTCCCAGCACATGAGTCAGCATATGGTGTCACTGTGATGGTATAGTTCTGGCCACAGTGCATGTTGGGTATCTGACAGACGGTACTGTTGGTGGAGCAGTCATGTATGTGTCCATCCTCTCCCACTGCTGTCATATTGTAATCTGTGGCACCGGGGCTTCTTTGCCAGGTCACATGGGCTGAGTTGGGACACACCAGACTGGCACTAACATTCTCTGGGGCACACGGAGCTGGGAAGAGAAAATGAAGAAATTACATTTGAAACTAGAAAGTTATTAAGTATTAGTTATATATTAATTAATAAGTATTATACGAAATGGCTGGTTATGTTATTTGAAATTGAATACTTCTAGCATACAGTAATACAACATAACCAGACAACATCCTAGACTACATCTACACATTAGTTAAATTTGTGAATTTAAACATACAACAGTCTGCAATCCTTATAAAGTTCAGCAATCAATCGCATTTACAGTCTCATTTCTCTTTTACCTCAATTTTCCATTGTGAGACACATTCATTTATGCATTCAGACATTGAGACGCCATGCAAAATATGAAAAAAGGCCTCTGAATAAAATTCACTATAATTCACTTATGAGTTTTTCTTTACAGTGTAACTGCTCAAGCACAGGCGCCAGTCTATAAGCAAGGTGGCTCCAGTACCTGAGTTCAGGTTGATCGGTGTTGAGGCGGGGGAACACAGTCCATCACTGTAGGTGACAGTGACGTTATATGTCTTCCCACAGGGCACTGAGAGGATTTCACATGTGTTGAGTGTGTTGGAGGTGCAGCTGAGTTGAGAGCTGTTGTGGTCCTGTATGACTGCATTGTAACTGCCTGTGGGCTGATGGTTCTGCCAGCTTATGTCAACATGATTGGATGTACAGTTTGCGACCGCTTGAATGTTGCTTGGAACGCAGGATCCTGGAAAAAGAGGCAGGACGAATTAGGAAATAGTGTGTGTTATGTGTCATTGGCTTTTTGAATGAAAATTATTATTAGTTAGTTATTACAGAGTAATAATGTTTTATACTTTATGAAATATTTATTTTGACTTTATAATGGCAGTCAAAGGGGCTCTGATCGGTCTGAAACCCAAACTTGGAGTCAAAAACATAGATATGTCATTGATGACATGACAGAGGTCACAGGCTGGCCACATGAAATCTGAGTTCCACATTGGAGCCATGCATGCGGTTCCCCTGCCGATCCCAAGATCCACATGATTCGATTTATGTTACGCTATCATTGAGGCAAAACTTGTTAAGATCAAATCTCAGACCTTCCAATGAGTGAAAAGAGACACAGTGATAGAGGAGATGCCATATCATGTCATTTCCATCATGTCACAATCAATGAAACTCTCCTATGTTAACATTTTAGGTAAGAAAACAATGACTGTGACACTTTGAATGCATGAGTATGAGTCACACACGTATGAAAGCCACACACGTTTGTTTGTTTGTTTGTTTGTTGGATGAATGAAGAACTACATGTAAGCACTTGAGATGACGTCTTTAGATGTTGTTTTGACATGGCATGATGTCAGTGTCATGATTGTTGGAACATGTGATGCAAGACACATTTCCATGTATGTACGTGGACAATAATGTATTATCTTCCCTCTGTCCTACCTGTTGTAAACTCCAGATGTTCAGTGATGGTGCTGTTGCACTTTAAGTTAGTGGCGATGACGGAGCCATTGTAAGTTTGCCCACAGTCAAGGCCCTTGATGATACAATTTGTTGTTTGAAATGACACGCAGGTGTGTACCGTGCCATTGGCATGCTGAGCCGTAGTAATGTAGAACACAGCTCCTTTGCTCGATGTCCAGTTAACAAATGCAGAATGTGGGTTGCAGTCTACCACTACAGACACGTTGGTGGGACTACAGGGTGCTGGATGGGTGAGAAGAGAAGTATACATTGTCATATATAATATATAATATAGCAGTAAACAAGTCTGCAAAGCAGCACACAGCCCACCAAATATCTCAGAACCCATGCATGATATCAAAGGAGTAGTTCACCCAAAAATGTTTTTTATTTATTTTTTCTTATTTTTTCTAGCCTTTCTTTAGTTTTTGTCGCATTCCAAAGCCTATAATTTGATGACCGGTGTAGTCTCCTGTAGGAGACTCAATTGCAGGTCAATTGAGCCATTTTTTGGGTGAACTACTCCTTTAATTGTTGTCAATATTAGACATTTCCCAGTGCCTACCAGTCACAGCCGCTTGTCCCATCACCCTGTTGGCGCATTCGCCGGCAAAGGCAGTGACCCACACACTGAGGTGTTCACCGCATGGAGCACCAGCCACAACGCAGCTGTTGCCGGTACTGGTACAACTGTATTGGTCTCCATTGTTCCCAAAAACCTCCACCAGGTAGGATTCAGCACCGGCCGCAGCATCCCAGCTTGTGGTCAGACTGTCAGACTGGCAGTCTGAGAACGTTGTCACATTTGTTGGTCTACATGGAGCTAGAAGAGAGAAGGGGAGGAGGGACGACGGAAAATTAGGCAACGCATGGCATAACAACTTGAGGACGTGTTGTTGGGCTGCCTTAAGCTGGAGAAACTAAAAGTCAGTGCATGTGGGACCTGATCGTTTTTATGAGAATTGGGTTTTAGATTTGTATCCTATTTCTACCCTTTGAATATTGTTTTGTTTGCATGTTTGCGGTGTGTACTTCCTCCATTAATGTTCCTATTTGTGCCTCTACAGTGGCAGTGATGTGTGATGACATGGGGGACCACAATGGAAACAAGTCCCCAGGACTTGCTTGTGTTATCCTTTTAAAATAAATGTCCGACTGTACCACGTGCTGTTTAAATTTCTGACCAATAAAGTATTCAATCAATCAAAAACTGACACCATTTTCCCTTTTTCTTTCTTCTGTGTGATTGCTGTCTTGTTTAGATGTAGTGTTCAGCTAATGTGCTTTGTCGATTGTTTCTGTGTTCTGTTTAGTCATTTGTCATAAAGATCTTATAAAAAGGGCAATAAATTTGTACTCACAGGCGTGTACTATTGTAGGGAGGCTGACTTCACTGTTACACTCGGTACTGATGGCGTACACAGTGTAATTGTAGGATAGACCACAGTAAATGTCGGTGAAGTAGCATGACGTGTCGGAGGTCTGGCATTCAACCGTCTCCCCACTGCTGCTCACAGATTTGGCCACGTAGTGCTTGGTGTTGTGGGTGGCCTCCCAGCTGAAGACGACCACATTACTGGCACATTCCCGGAACGCTGAGACATTAGCAGGCGCACAGGGAACTACGGAGAAGGGGGAAGAGACAGATTAGTTAGGAACAACTTATGGGGTTGTGTGTGTGTGTGTGTGTGGTGGGGAAATGAAGACAACATTCCATGTTGAATTATTGTTCGGACATTTGGAAATGCATGGTAATCCACTTCGACAGTAGGCTAGTCCGCTCTCAATGTAGAAAATATGACCACTGATGCCAAATAGGCCACATGTTTTACAAGCTTTATTTACAGTATTCAGTGAAAATTTTAATCCCAGTAGAGAAACCCATTGTCCATGAGTTATCTAATACAGCCTACTAAGAGCTGGCTCCTTTTGTGGTAATCTCTTTGTCTCCTTAAAACATAAAATTATGTCATATTCATATCTAGGTCACACACACTAGAAGAATGTGTCTCTTCTAGATCGGCTCATGGTCCCCTGTGACAGGGTGTGTTCCTCTGTTAAGGAAGAGGAAACGGCATACAGAAACACCATCAGAGGAAACTGAGCAGGCTCCCATAGGACTGACTTGATGAGGGTCGATCAGATTATAGAGTACATTAGCGATGTGTGAGAGCCACACCGGAGATGAGGTATAGAAACGTACAGACAGATACGAGAAAGGCAGAGTAATACACTTCTATGTTGATAGGTCTATCTGATTGTGCCCCCCCCCCCCCCCCCCACACACACACACACACACCCCCACACACACACCGCACACACCTGTGTCGAAGAAGGTGGAGGTGTTGGAGACGCTCTTGCAGTCGTCGGAGATGGCTGTGACACGGACCTGGTACCTCTCACCACACTTCAGACTGCCGATGGTACAACTAGTGGAGGCGGAGGTGCAGTTGAGTTCTGCGCCTGTGCCGTCGATGACCATGGCCTTGTAGGAGTTGGCCCCAAACACCGGTCCCCAGGTCACCGTCACCGTGCTCGCAGTGCAGTCGTAGGTCACTGAGATCGAACTGACTTTGTTTATGTCTGTGAGAGAAAGAGAAACATAAACAGAGCTTATAGAAAATGCTAATGTTTTTTTTTTGTAGGAAAGGGAAATGGCATGCCACATTGTAAAATCCAGAGTCATATTTAAAATCTCAGTGCAACAATGCAGTTTGTGGAAACCATGCTGGTACTCAGACGATTAGTAAATACTCACTGCTGGTTGTGTGGTTGATGTTAGCAGGCTGGCCAGCCACCAGGAAGCTGCTGACTGCTGACACTCCAACTACGTAATTGGAGCACGGCTGCAGATCACTGATGTCCATAGTCGTATCTGGGGTTCTTCTGACGACCGGGGCGATGCTGGAGTCATCGGTGTCACTGAGGGTCACTTGATACAACAGGACATTGCTCACAGCAGCCCATGTCACCCTGGCTGTGCTTTTTGACGTTGCCGTAAGTTGCACATCTGTAGGTGGCTGTACCACTGTGAGGAGAGAACATGGGCGGTTAGATCAGTAAATATACAAATCCCTGCTCTGTGCAAGTAATAACTAAAGGGTCATTTATTTGTAGAATAGTTTGCATGTTGACATTATTAACTAATGTTGTATTTGGGGAACTTCCAACTACATTACATAAATGATTCATTCAATAGAGTCATTTAAAACACTGATGCTGACTTACTTGTTGTGAGGATCTTAGATCGACTCCTGGCCCCCATGCCAGCACTATTAGAGGAGTAAAGATAGCATGTGTAGGTTGTGGATGGAGTTAGACCATCCACCTGTCCACTGGTGGTTGTGAAGCTCTGGTTGAAGGTCGGTGTTGTGGTCCTAAATACCTTGCAAACCAAGAAGTACTCATTCGCCCCTGTCACGGCGGTCCATTCAAACTTTATGGAGGTACTGGAAATGGCTTTGGAAAGGGTGAATCGGGGCGTGGCCGGCACTGTGGGAGAGTAACACCAAGGTTTTATAGTTATTCAGTTGTGCAGCAACTTCTCTTTCATTACATTTTATTTTTTAAAAGCATCCGAGTCATTTCGTTTTAACCACTTTGGCTATAAAAAAAATAGCTGATATACAAGCTCATAGTGCGTCACTTCGTGCAACACTATGAGCTTGTAGATCTTCTATTCTTGAAAGATTTTGAATCTTTGAATATATATAGTTTTAAAGCTAATTGTTTTTTACTCAAATCTTTGCTTCTGGGGGTCCCTTGAACAAAATATTTTGAGATGGGGGTCTGCGGACAAATGCATATAATTGTGGGGGTCCTTGACATGAAAAAGTTTGAGCACCATGCACTGATATAGCAACATAAGTTTTTCAGAAAACTGTTAGGACTTAGAAGGCATTTGAAGAATTGCCCTCAGGTCTAAATGAGTTACGGTAGAATTTTACCTGTCCATGATGTCTTGATGCTCTGACACAATACCGCAAAACCCTGGAAAGCCTTTAGTGTCACTTCATATAAACTTCCTGGATGCAGCCCCTGGACCTTTCTGTCATTTGAACGAGAATAGATCACAAGTGGAGCGGTGCTTGTTGAGTTGAAAACTCTGACGTCCAGTAAATACAACGTTGCATCAGTGCTAGCGTCCCACATAACTTGCAATGACGATGCTGAGGGAGATGATATGGAGGTAATACCAACACAACCTGGAAAAGAGAAATAAGTATATAACTTGATTCCATTTATTAAGTATAGCCTACCACAGAGTGCACATGTAATAAAAGCAAATAAACTAAATAACAACAAAATAACACAGATCACTCACCTGTGGCCAAGGCATACTGAATCTGGGGGGAAAAGATAAAACATTACATGTACTTAGTGCAAACAAAGACGTTATTTTATTTGTTAAGAGTAAATTAGAGTAAAATAACGACATTAAAATATTTGAATGAAATTAAAGGAGCTGTAAGTGTTTGTTTGTTAATTATACTTTAAGTGTTAAATAACTATATTCCCATAGCAATCATTGCTATAGGATGTTTGTTGAGTAACAGGGGGTCTCCACAGCTTTCCAGCTCTTTTGCAGACAGAACATACATTTCCAATTTCATCCAATCAGGAGAGAGAACTCATGCAGGATACAGGATAAACAGGTGAAATTGGAAGTGATGATGAAAATTAATTAATGAGCAGACAAAATTGGATCTGCAATGCAGGCTGATAAATGATCGTTGTGGTGTTCTCTCTCCTGATTGGATGAAATGTGTAACCCAACCAACTGAAATGTATTGTCTGTTTACTAAAGAGTTGGAGAAATGCAGGGAAACCCCCGTTACTGAACAAACACTCTATAGCAATTATTTCGGTATATTCACATTAACTTTTTAAAACGTTTAGTTTAAACCAAAAACATATAACTTACAGCACCTTTAAAAAGCAAATAAAAACAAATTCATAATTATTACCTGTGCCAGAGATAGAAGTGTAACAGAGAGACATAATATCCATTGCTTGTCCATGCTGACTGTCTGTCAGTGTCTGGGATTCAATACGTTTGATTCACACTTAGCTGGTGCTTTTAGAGGCTGTGCACTTACTGATCAGCCACCTGTGAGCCAATCAGGACGCCCCAATGGAGGGCACGATGTACTGTCAAACACCCAACAAACATGTTTGACCCCCCACGGTCTACTGTTACGTACTGTACATTGGATAACGTCCTCTTGAAATGAGATGCTTTGTTTTGTACATCATGTTCTACAAAACACGTTTTCAGCATGATTTGTAGAACATGATTTGTTTGTAGAACACGATTTGTTTCCCACATTTGTTCCTCATACAGGAATTCTCTGAATTTTGTGAAAATATGCGAAGAATAGTAATAGAAGGAATTTTTCCTCACGACATGATAATCTTCGGTGAAGATTATCATGTCGTAAGGTAATATTCCTTCTATTGCTATAAATATGTACGATATATCCAGTGATGAGCTGTGGATTTTTGAACTAGGGGGGCTATATTTTCTGACGTGCACGTGCACGCATGTGCACATAGCCAATCAGCTCAGTGCTAGTTGAAATACTGTATTCAACATGTGATTTTTAATGTAATTATATCTTACTATTTAGTTGCATTGTTAATTTGTTGTTTTTATTTTTGTTTCAATTAATTAATTATTTTATTTTCCTTTTAGTTTTATATAAAAGCCCTTTACATAGACTCACCCACACATAAGTACTTAAAATAATCAGACAACTTGTCTTTGTCTTGTCTCAGAGAACTGGGTCCTCTTCAGTGATCCCCTTCACACTCTGCAGTGCAGAGACTGTTGTCTCTCATTGTGAGAGGAATGTACACATTCAATTCAAGTCCATGGCTTTTTTCGAGTAGCCTAATGTTATGCAAAGCAGCCAGGTAGACGCTATTGAGAACGGCTCGCCGCTGACGGCGCGAACCTTGAGAGGCTATTGTTTAAACTTTAAGGTGTTAAGACCGCAGCTGACGGTGCGTGCTCGCGCGTGCATGTGGAGCTCCCAGCCCCCCAGCCGACCCCCCATAGTACCCCCTACAGCTCATCCCTGGATATATCTATATTTTGCTTATCTTCATCAGCATTATTGGCTAACACTTAGCTGACACAATAAGGGATTAGAGTTATCCTGACTAGAATAAAAAAGAAAACAATGTTCACTGATTATCACTGAACAATATTGTCTATCAAAAAAGCTTGAAACTAAATTGTATCAATACTAAAGACCACAAAACACTGCTTATTTTACCACTTTGTTGTTATTTTCTCCTTATACTGTATATTATACTGCCTAAAAATATGCTTAGGATGACACAAGATGGTATGGTAACCAACAATATAAATAAAGTTTGATTTGATTTATTTGATATGATTTGTAGTTCATTTTGATCAATTATCACATTAATTTTGTAATGTTTTATTGTTGTAACTTGACTGCTGGTGTGCCAAAGACAAATTTCCATTTTATGTCAATTTAATGGACAATAAAGTTTTCTTTATCTTTATCTTTATCTTTATTCCCGGAAATCATTGAGATATTTTCAGGTCTTTGGGTGTAAAAAAACTAAAAAACAAAGCAGCCCACAGTAGCTTCAGAACAGTCTGTGATTTACGTAAGGAGCCTTTCATGTTGAAAAAGACACAGACACATTTTTGCCAAAGAATTGCCATGGGAGAGGCTGAATTGAGGGAAACTAAAAAGGGTTTTCCTCCAGGTAATCACTCATTTCCATCTATGCATGTCTGTTTAGAATAGATGGCGTGAGATTATGTGACCATTGTTCGACACAGGTGTGTGTGGCTGTATCTGCATGCCTCAGAGATACAGCATTACATAACAGCAGATATACAAGCTCATAGAGCGTCACTTCATGCCGCACTATGAGCTTGTAGATCTGCTATTCTTGAAAGATTTGGAAAATTTGTGCAAATCTTTGAACATATATATTTCTAAAGCAAAATTTCTTTACTCAAATCTTCGCTTCTGGGGGGTCCCTTGAACAAAATATTTTGAGATGGGGGGCCTGCGGCCAAATACATATAATTGTGGGTGTCCTTGACAATAATTATCATAATAATTGAGCACAACTGATATAGCTCATATGCTTTTCAGAAAACTGAGAGGCTGAATTGAGGGAAAGAAGGGGGTTTTCCTCCAGGTAATCACTCATTTCCATCTATGCATGTCTGTTTAGATGACGTGAGATTATGTGTCCATTGTCCAAAATTGAAAAAACAATGAACTTTTACTAAAGGACTCGTGTCAGATTATTTTAATGAAAATGAGAACAAGACTGATCTTTTGGGGCAAAATGTCTAGGGCCTGGCTCACACAGTTAAAACAATCCTTTTGTCGCTGCCTTATACCTTACGTGAAGCATAAGGCTGTTTCAATTCATTCCCTATGGAAGTCACGTGGTTTGCTGTTTTATGTGTGCCTCAAGGCTCTCTGGCTCTACCTCCCCCCTCCCCTAAGCCAAAACAGCCTTATCAAACCATGTGACTTCCATAGGGAATGATTTGAAATGGCCTTATGCTTCACGTAAGGCATAAGGCAGCCATAAAACGAGTGTTTTAACTGTGTGAGCTAGGCCTAGTAATGCATGAAATTTATATAGTGCTTTTCTGAGTACTCATCGTCGCTTTACAAAAGAAGGAAAACTAGATTAGTGAAAAACTAGCAGTAAAGGTAAAAAAAATGTGTAAATGTTAATTTGATGGGGGAAAGAAAGTACACATTTTTGTATTTGTTTTTACATAAGTTTTATTTCATCAAGAATAACATAAATTCATAAGGCCAAAGGTAAACATTCTCTGTACAACTGCCTGATGGATTACCTTTTATGAATAGTCCATTTTATACTTTACAAAAGTGAAAATTAATTGTATAAAAAAGTATGAAAACAATCATCAATATAAAACATTCAATTGCAAACCTACTTGCATTATAAAGAAAATATACCATCTTTTTATTAAGTTCATTAAATTCACAAGCATAGCACAGCAAATCAAGTCTGTTTTGAACAGATGCTACAGTAGCCATATCTACAGAAGCCATTAAATGTTTATAACCTGTGGTTAAATTATGTATATACACACACACACACACACACACACACACACACACACACACACACACACACACACACACACACACACACACACACTACATTCATACCCTCGAGACATGCTATGGAAAATTTATAACATCCTTAACAATTGTCATCTTTATTCTAAAGTCTGCGGACTTGGACTTTGGGATTTTAACATTTGATCCTTCACAACCTTTGCATTCTGGTTGCTCAAACACACTGCAGGTCTCTGACTCTAGAGCTGATTTTCAGACCCCCTAACCTGTTTAACACATACGCAGCATTGAAGTAGGTTTCATCTGGGTTCAGGTCAGTGAGGATGAAGCTCTTTCCTTCCACAGTCAGTACCTGAGGTGATCATGTCCATGATGTAGCACTCATTTCTTAAGTGAGCTATCTCCTCGTTGGTCCTGAGTAATGAAAAAGGCATCACATACGTTTAGCTCTTTGCTATATACGACTTTGTTTACTTCAGTCAGGACAACTCATGAATTGAAAGAAAAATATTTACAATGAATATAAAATGAGTCAAATGTATTTGGTTTGGCGATGAATGGATCTGCTATTTTCAAAAGATTTTAATACATTTCAGACATATGATAACTTGTGAATCGGCATTCTGCATAATGAGTATTACTTTAGGTACTTTAAATATATTTTGATGACAATAGGCTACTTTTGTACTTTTCCTCTTCCTGTACTTTAACTTAAATGAACAATTTGAGTACATTTTCCACCACTGCTATTAGGTACTCTGAGGGAGCACGCTACATCTCCCCTACCAAACAGGGGCCTTCTGAATCCCCCCGTGGTTGATAATGGCAGATCCGAAACAACAGGTGTTTAGCTGGGGTGGACGGCGAGCAGCAATCCTAGACGCAGCAGCAGTAGCATGAGGCAACAACACAGCAGGAATGAGAAATGCAAATGTCCCTGTTTAAATGGGGTGCTTTTTAGTGAAGTGTGTGTTTGGAGAAAAATGGAAGCATAGAGCTGAGTCCGAACGGTAACAGGATAAGTGGGCACCAAGGAAGAGTGGGCACCTCAGTGTTCAATTGGCAATTTTTTCCAAAATGTAAAAAAAAAAGAAAAAGGAAAATGTTTTTAAGTAAAGTAAAGTATGCATGATTAGAACATGCTTAAATACTCGACAATTAAGGTCTAATATTTCTACAATTGCAACAAATTGCTACAAAACCTGTATATCCAATCATTTTGGGCCATAGACAAGAAGTTGAAGGATAAAATCAAGTCTGATAATGACGTACCGTGCATGTTCACATCATGTATACTTAAAAATGACTGAAGACCAAATATTTTACTTTTGAACATTTTGGACAAAATAGCCAATTTTACATTCAGGTGCCCAGATGTCCCTAATGCTCACCTATCCTGTATCGGTCCGAACAATGGTGGGCCAACGGCAACTGCAAAGAGTTTCCTGACTGAACTTGCTCTGCACATTTCATGTGTGAAATTCACTCTGTGAAGTAACAGTTTTCAATCATCTCTGTCTACTCACAGACTAATTCAGAACTAACACACCACCATGTGAACTACATGGCAAAATAGAAAACTAGCAATAGTCTGGGCTCCTGGGATCAGAGTAGAGGGCCAGTGCTATGAAGCATTCTTAACATGAATGTGAGCAAAAGTGCGTACCAGATGTGACGCGTGTTCCTCCACTCTCCCCTGATTGGTTGTAGGCTGTGATTACCAGGTGACTGGGGCTGACATTTGTTACGGAGCAGGACAGGTTGCCTGTGCTGCACAGCTGGGACTTTGGTGAGACGCTGTCATCAAACACCTTGTATGTGACGGCATGTACGGAAGCACTCCATGAGACTGTGGCAGAGGAGAAGTTACCGCTGTATGTCACTCCTGTTGGTGGACAAGGAGCTGTGGGAGGGGTTAAGGTTAGTAGTTAGTTTTTTAGTGATAACCCTGCCTGAACTGAGCAGCACAATCACACTTCTGAACCATATGTAAAGTTCTCAGTGTACCTGTTATTCCACTGATAGGCCTTGATTGGGTACTGTTGCCTCCAAAGGTCCTGCTTCCCACTTTGGAGAGGAAAGATGAACCACAGGGCAGGGGCATCTCATAGGCAGTCGAGTTTGTCCAAGGGGACGAGAGGTCAAATAACATCTCGTTGTCTCCATAAAGGCTTCCTGTCATGGTCAACAGGTACTGGACATCTGAACAGGAGCCCTGTGTCCAGCTGAAGCGCAACACTTGGCGCTGCAGCTGCTGTGGCATCAGCGATACCTCTACACTGTCTGGAGGGCAGGGAGCTAAAGGAGAGAGTGGGAATGAATACATCAGCTGTCATCACGGTGTATGGTAAGTGGGAATATTTTTGCACAATCCACTGCAAACATTTGTTTCTGAACTATAAAAGGAAACTTATTGAATGGCCCAGCAAGTGTTTGAGAAGCAACATGTAAAACATGTATACCTGTTCCCATCCGCATCGTGTCACTGACAGAACCGTTGCATATCCCGTCTGAGGCCAGTACAGTGAAGTCGTAATAGACTCCACACTGAAGGCCCTCTATGGTGCAGTTTGTGTCCAAGCTGTCACAGCACAGCATGTTGTCACTGTCATCCTGGGCACAGCCAAAGTATTCCACAGCATCAGTGGAGGGAGTCCAAGACAGTAGTGCCGACTGGTCAGCACAGTTGTACTCAACTGAGAGGTTGAATGGTTGGCATGGAGCTAAAAGGAGAAGGAAGATTCAGAGGTTTGAATTAGTTTTCTAAGTGAAGCACTTGTCTTGAAAGGATGTTTTACATATAACTATACATAACTATTTAAAGGTGTGCTATATAAAACATTGGATAGTATATTAAAGCATTGTATTGGTGTTTGTGTGTGTGTTCATGTGTATGTATTCGTGCAGAGAAAGCTGAGTTATGTGGGGGCGTTACCTGTCTGCAACTGGATGGTGGTGCTGGGACGACTGTCACACAGGCCATTGGCTGCGCAGACAGAGAACGTGTAGAGGACGCCACAGGCCAGGTCATCCACCATGCAGGTGGTGCTGGTGGAAGTAGTGCAGTTTGTAGTGTGGCCTCCACCCACGGCCGTCACTGTGTACATCTCTGCCCCTAAGGCGGAGTCCCACGATATGGTTGCTGCGTTGGTCAGACAGTCCAAGGACCCGGAGATGCCCTGAGGCTGGCTTGGAGCTGGAGAATACACATAAGAGGGAATTTAGTTCGGTGAATGATTGAGGATTCAGAAATGCAAGCTGGATTTGTCACCATTATTACAAAGAATGAATCATGTATTTATAGTTACCTGATGAGATGTTGACTGGTAGACTGGGCTGGCTGTCACAGTAATCTGTGTGAGCCATGACTTGTAGAGAGAAAGTCTCTCCACACGGCAGATCCTCAAGGAAACATGTATTGTCAGAAGACATGCATGAAAGAACTCTTCCGTCACCAGTGGCAAGAACTGTGTAGTTGAGGTCATCTGTGCTGGGATCCCAGGAAATCACCATGGTGTCAGAGGAACAGTTGACCCAGGCACGTACATTCTGTGGTGGGCAAGGGACTGGGGAAAAGAATGGATTGTTTTAATTAGGCGAAAAATCTGGAGGTGGCAGTGTGCAAAGGATACAGTGTACATGTTTGCTTTGCGTGCGACCATGTCTATGTGTATGTTCTCCATCTCTTACCTGAGCTGAATACCAGGGCCTGACTTGGGTCGCTGGAGCAGTTTCCATTGATAGCCTTCACATCTACAGTGTAGTCGGAGCCACAGGTGATGTGTGTAAAAGTACAGTTGAGATCAGAGGACAGGCAGGTGGCATTGACTTGACTACTCCAGGCAGAAACAGAGTACCGTAGTGCCCCCTGGCTGGCAGACCAGGACACAACAGCAGTGTTGCTGATACAGTCAGGATATACCTGGACGTTGGTAGGAACACATGGCACTACAAAGAGAGGACGGATACATACAGAGTTAAAACACTGCACAGCTAAAATATGATGAACTAAGAAAACAAGGTATCATGAAGCAGAAAACGAATTGAATCTCCATACTGGGGGAGAAACAGAGCAAGGTGCTCTAAAAAAAAATCTGAGTTCATGTGCCGAGTAGAAACATGATGTGTTGTTCATACATTCCTAGTTCTCAATAATTTTACATTGTGGAACGTGAAACGTATTCTTTCCCCTTTACTCAATTCATGCATCCATCCATATCTAGATTTTAAACCGTTCGATCTAATTAAGATGTCTCCCGGGGAAACAGCCAATAGGTCAACATCAGCATTACTCTGAATTCACACCCGTAGAGGTGAGGGTTCAGATTTTTTTCTCATATGGTTATTGTATAAAGGCCATTGTTTTTTAAAAAGCGCCTACTTTAAACACAGCCTTACAGTGTTTTTTAGTGTCTTCTCACCTGTTTCGAATTCCACAGCTGAACTTGGTTCACTGTGACAACCTCTGTCAACAGCCACAACACTGACAGAGTAGTTTTCACCACAGTGTAGATCAGTGAAAGAGCAGGAGTCTGCAGAGCTTGAGTTACAGGTGTGGTTGTGTCCATCATCTGCTGTTGCTGTTGCTATGTATGTTTCTGCTCCTGAAACAGGGGACCAGGACACTGTGCTATCCCCACATGCTGTAGAAACATGAACATTACTGGGGGTGCAGGGACCTGGAGAGACGGAGGGAACAAATGGAGAGAAAGTAAGATTATTCTGCTTCATGTTTCATAGAACTGATCAAATAAAAGGTATGTTGAGCGAATCTTAAATAGTGGAATCAAGTTAGTCTATTGGAGACTGATTGGAGACAGATCAGTACATATCTTTTCGATTTTAAGTATTTCTCTCTCTGTGTACCTGCAATGAAGTGATAAGGAATGCTGGGACTCCCAGCACATGAGTCAGCATATGGTGTCACTGTGATGGTATAGTTCTGGCCACAGTGCATGTTGGGTATGTGACAGCCGGTACTGTTGGTGTAGCAGTCATGTATGTGTCCATCCTCTCCCACTGCCGTCATATTGTAATCTGTGGCACCGGGGCTTCTTTGCCAGGTCACATGGGCTGTGTTGGGACACGCCAGACTGGCACCAACATTCTCTGGGGCACATGGGGCTGGGAAGAGAAAATGAAGAAATAAAATTTGAAACTAGAAAGTTATTAAGTAGTAGTTATATATTAATTGTTAAGTATTTATAGACAAAATGGCTGGTTATGTTATTTGAACTTGAATACTTCTAGCATACAGTAATACAACATGACCAGACTACATCCTAAGGATAGATATCTACACATTAGTTACATTTGTAAACATACAACAGTCTGCAATCCTTATAAAGTTCAGCAATCAATCGCATTTACAGTCTCATTTCTCTTTTACCAAATCTTTCCATTTTTCATTTATGCATTCAGACATTGAGACGCCATGCAAAAGATGAAAAAATAAAATGTATAAAGAAGCCTCTGAATAAAATTCACTATAATTCACTAATGAGTTTTTCTTTACAGTGTAACTGCTCAAGCACAGGCGCCAGTCTATAAGCAAGCCGGCTCCAGTACCTGAGTTCAGGTTGATCGGTGTCGAGGCGGGGGAACACAGTCCATCACTGTAGGTCACAGTGACGTTATACGTCTTCCCACAGGGCACTGAGAGGATTTCACATGTGTTGAGTGTGTTGGAGGTGCAGCTGAGTGGAGAGCTGTTGTGGTCCTGTATGACTGCAGTGTAGCTGCCTGTGGGCTGATGGTTCTGCCAGCTTATATCAACATGATTGGATGTACAGTTTGCGACCGCTTGAACGTTGCTTGGAACGCAGGATCCTGGAAAAAGAGGCAGGACGAATTAGGAAATAGTGTGTGTGTGTGTGTGTGTGTGTGTGTGTGTGTGTGTGTGTGTGTGTGTGTGTGTGTGTGTGTGTGTGTGTGTTATGTGTCATTGGCTTTTTTAATGAAAATGGTGTTATTACCAAATAATAATGTTTTATACTTTATGAAATATTTATTTTGACTTTATAATTGCAGTCAAAGGGGCTCAAAAATATAGATATGTCATTGATGACATGACACCGTGGTCACAGGCTGTCCACATGAAATCTGAGATCCACATTGGAGCCATGCATGCGGTTCCCATGCCGATCCCAAGATCCACATGATTCGATTTATGTTACGCTATCATTGCGGCAAAACTTGTTCAGATCAAATCTCAGACCTTCCAATGAGTGAAAAGAGACACAGTGATAGAGGAGATGCCATATCATGTCATTTCCATCATATTATAGACATATCATGTCATTTCCATCATATTATAGACATATCTTGTCATTTCCATCATGTCACAATCAATGAAAATCTCCTATGTTAACATTTTAGGTAAGAAAACAATGACTGTGACACTTTGAATGCATGAGTTTGAGTCACACACGTACTGTATGAAAGCCACACACGTCTGTTGGATGAACAACATGTAAGCACTTGAGATGACGTCTTTAGATGTTGTTTTGACATGGCATGATGTCAGTGTCATGATTGTTGGAGCATGTGATGCAAGACACATTTCCATGTATGTATGTGGACAATAATGTATTATCTTCCCTCTGTCCTACCTGTTGTAAACTCCACAAGTTCAGTGATGGTGCTGTTGCAGTTGAAGTTAGTGGCGATGACGGAGCCATTGTAAGTTTGCCCACAGTCAAGGCCCTTGATGATACAATTTGCTTGAAATGACACGCAGGTGTGTACCGTGCCATTGGCATGCTGAGCCGCAGTAATGTAGAACAAAGCTCCTTTGCTCGATGTCCAGTTAACAAATGCAGAATGTGGGTTGCAGTCTACCGCTACAGACACGTTGGTGGGACTACAGGGTGCTGGATGGGAGAGAAGAGAAGTATTCATCATCATATATAATATAGCAGTAAACAAGTCTGCAAAGCAGCACACAGCCCACCAAATATCTCAGAACCCATGCATGATATCAAAGGAGTAGTTCACCCCAAAAAATACTTATTTTCTAGCCTTTCTTTAGTTTTTGTCGCATTCCAAAGCCTATAATTTGATGACCGGTGTAGTCTCTGGTAGGAGACTCAATTGCAGGTCAATTGAGCAATTTTTTGGGGTGAACTAATCCTTTAATTGTTGTCAATAGGGGACATATTAGACATTTCCCAGTGCCTACCAGTCACAGCCGCTTGTCCCATCACCCTGTTGGCGCATTCGCCGGCAAAGGCAGTGACCCACACACTGAGGTGTTCACCGCATGGCGCACCAGCCACAACGCAGCTGTTGTTGGTACTGGTACAACTGTATTGGTCTCCATTGTTCCCATAAACCTCCACCAGGTAGGATTCAGCACCGGCCGCAGCATCCCAGCTTGTGGTCAGACTGTCAGACTGGCAGTCTGAGGACGTCATCACATTTGTTGGTCTACATGGAGCTAGAAGAGAGAGGGGGAGGAGGGACGACGGAAAATTAGGCAACGCATGGCATAACAACTTGGGGACGTGTTGTTGGGCTGCCTTAAGCTGGAGAAACTAAAAGTCAGTGCATGTGGGACCTGATCGTTTTTATGAGAATTGGGTTTTAGATTTGTATCCTATTTCTACCCTTTGAATATTGTTTTGTTTGTTTCAGCTAATGCGCTTTGTCGATTGTTTCTGTGTTCTGTATAGTCATTTGTCATAAAAATCATTGTCATCATACTCACAGGCGGGTACTATTGTAGGGAGACTGACTTCACTGTTACACTCGGTACTGATGGCGTACACAGTGTAATTGTAGGATAGACCACAGTAAATGTCGGTGAAGTAGCATGACGTGTCGCCGGTCCTGCATTCAACCGTCTCCCCACTGCTGCTCACAGATTTGGCCACGTAGTGGATGGTGTTGTGGGTGGCCTCCCAGCTGAAGACGACCACATTACTGGCACATTCCCGGAACGCTAAGACATTAGCAGGCGCACAGGGAACTACGGAGAAGGGGGAAGAGACAGATTAGTTAGGAACAACTTATGGGGTTGTGTGTGTGTGTGTGTGTGGTGGGGAAATGAAGACAATATTCCATGTTGAATTATTGTTCAGACATTTGGAAATGCATGGTAATCCACTTCGACAGTAGGCTAGTCCGTTCTCAATGTAGAAAATATGACCACTGATGCCAAATAGGCCACATGTTTTACAAGCTTTATTTACAGTATTCAGTGAAAAATTAAATCCCAGTAGAGAAACCCATTGTCTGTGAGTTATCTAATGCACCCTATAAAGAGCTGGCTCTTTTGTGGTAATCTCTCTGTCTCCTTAAAACATAAAATTATGTCATATTCATATCTAGGTCACACACACTAGAAGAATGTGTCTCTTCTAGATCGGCTCATGGTCCCCTGTGACTGGGTGTGTTCCTCTGTTAAGGAAGAGGAAACGGCATACAGAAACACCACCAGAGGAAACTGAGCAGGCTCCCATAGGACTGACTTGATGAGGGTCGATCAGATTATAGAGTACATTAGCGATGTGTGAGAGCCACACGGAGATGATGTATAGAAACGTACAGACAGATACGAGAAAGGCAGAGTAATACACTTCTACGTTGAAAGGTCTATCTGATTGTGCACCCCCCCCCCCACACACACACACACACACACACACCGCACACACCTGTGTCGAAGAAGGTGGAGGTGTTGGAGACGCTCTTGCAGTCGTCGGAGATGGCTATGACACGGACCTGGTACCTCTCACCACACTTCAGACTGCCGATGGTACAACTAGTGGAGGCGGAGGTGCAGTTGAGTTCTGCGCCTGTGCCGTCGATGACCACGGCCATGTAGGAGTTGGCCCCAAACACCGGTCCCCAGGTCACCGTCACCGTGCTCGCAGTACAGTCGTAGGTCACTGAGATCGAACTGACTTTGTTTATGTCTGTGAGAGAAAGAGAAACATAAACAGAGCTTATTAAAAATGCTAATGGTTTTTTTTTGTAGGAAAGGGAAATGGCATGCCACATTGTAAAATCCAGAGTCATATTTAAAATCTCAGTGCAACAATGCAGTTTGTGGAAACCATGCTGGTACTCAGACGATTAGTAAATACTCACTGCTGGTTGTGTGGTTGATGTTAGCAGGCTGGCCAGCCACCAGGAAGCTGCTGACTGCTGACACTCCAACTACGTAATTGGAGCACGGCTGCAGATCACTGATGTCCATAGTCGTATCTGGGGTTCTTCTGACGACCGGGGCGATGCTGGAGTCATCGGTGTCACTGAGGGTCACTTGATACAACAGGACATTGCTCACAGCAGCCCATGTCACCCTGGCCGTGCTTTTCGACGTTGCCGTAAGTTGCACATCTGTAGGTGGCTGTACCACTGTGAGGAGAGAACATGGGCGGTTAGATCAGTAAATATGCAAATCCCTGCTCTGTGCAAGTAATAACTAAAGGGTCATTTATTTGTAGAATAGTTTGCATGTTGACATTATTAACGTTGTATTTGGGGAACTTCCAACGACATTACATAAATGATTCATTCAATAGAGTCATTTAAAACTCTGATGCTGACTTACTTGTTGCGAGGATCTTAGATCGACTCCTGGCCCCCATGCCAGCACTATTAGAGGAGTAAAGATAGCATGTGTAGGTTGTGGATGGAGTTAGACCATCCACCTGTCCACTGGTGGTTGTGAAGCTCTGGTTGAAGGTCGGTGTTGTGGTCCTAAAGACCTTGCAAACCAAGAAGTACTCATTCGCCCCTGTCACGGCGGTCCATTCAAACTTTATGGAGGTACTGGAAATGGCTTTGGAAAGGGTGAATCGGGGAGTGGCCGGCACTGTAGGAGGGTAACACCAAGGTTTTATAGTTATTCAATTGTGCAGCAACTTCTCTTTCATTACATTTTATTTTTAAAAAGCATCCGAGTCATTTCGTTTTAACCACTTTAACCATATTTTATACTTTGGCTATAAAAAAAATAGCAGAGATACAAGCTCATAGTGCGTCACTTCGTGCAACACTATGAGCTTGTAGATCTGCTATTCTTGAAAGATTTTGAATCTTTGAATATATATAGTTTTAAAGCAAATTGTTTTTTACTCAAATCTTTGCTTCTGGGGGTCCCTTGAACAAAATATTTTGAGATGGCGGACAAATGCATATAATTGTGGGGGTCCTTGACATGAAAATGTTTGAGCACCATGCACTGATATAGCAACATAAGTTAATCAGAAAACTGTTAGGACTTAGAAGGCATTTGAAGAATTGCCCTCAGGTCTAAATGAGTTACGGTATAATTTTACCTGTCCATGATGTCTTCTTGCTCTGACACAGTACCAAGAAACCCCGGAAAGCCTTTAGTGTCACTTCATATAAACTTCCTGGATGCAGCCCCTGGACCTTTCTGTTATTTGAACGAGAAGAGATCACAAGTGGAGCGATGCTTGTTGAGTTGAAAACTCTGACGTCCAATAAATACAACGTTGCATCAGTGGTAGCGTCCC
This sequence comes from Gymnoscopelus braueri, assembly GCF_963280865.1. Lineage (NCBI taxonomy): Eukaryota > Metazoa > Chordata > Actinopteri > Myctophiformes > Myctophidae > Gymnoscopelus > Gymnoscopelus braueri. Next base: position 12,573,633 of record NC_137611.1, read on the forward strand.
ACATAACTTGCAATGACGATGCTGAGGGAGATGATATGGAGGTAATGCCAACACAACCTGGAAAAGAGAAATAAGTATATAACTTGATTCCATTTATTAAGTATAGCCTACCACAGAGTGCACGTGTAATAAAAGCAAATAAACAAAATAACGACAAAATAACACAGATCACTCACCTGTGGCCAAGGCATACTGAATCTGGGGGGGAAAAGCAAGTGTAAATGAGAAAACATTACATGTACTTAGTGCAAACAAAGACGTTATTTTATTTAAGAGTAAAATAACGACATTAAAATATTTGAATGAAATTAAAGGAGCTGTAAATGTTTGTTTGTTAATTATACTTTTTTTGATAAGTGTTAAATAACTATATTCCCATAGCAATCATTGGAGTAACAGGGGGTCTCCACAGCTTTCCAGCTCTTTTGCAGACAGAACATACATTTCCAATTTCATCCAATCAGGAGAGAGAACTCATGCAGGATACAGGATAAACAGGTGAAATTGGAAGTGATGATGAAAATTAATTAATGAGCAGACAAAGTTGGATCTGCAATGCAGGCTGATAAATGATCGTTGTGGCGTTCTCTCTCCTGATTGGATGAAATGTGTAACCCAACCAACTGAAATGTATTGTCTGTTTACTAAAGAGTTGGAGAAATGCAGGGAAACCCCCGTTACTGAACAAACACTCTATAGCAATTATTTCGGTATATTCACATTAACTTTTTAAAACGTTTAGTTTAAACCAAAAACATATCACTTACAGCACCTTTAAAAAGTAAATAAAAACAAATTCATAATTATTACCTGTGCCAGAGATAGAAGTGTAACAGAGAGACATAATATCCATTGCTTGTCCATGCTGACTGTCTGTCAGTGTCTGGGATTCAATACGTTTGATTCACACTTACCTGGTGCTTTTAGAGGCTGTGCACTTACTGATCAGCCACCTGTGAGCCAATCAGGACGCCCCAATGGAGGTCATGATGTACTGTCAAACACCCAACACACTCCACCGCCCCCCCCCCCCCACCACGGTCTACTGTTACGTACTGTACATTGGATAACGTCCTCTTGAAATGAGATGCTTTGTTTTGTAGATCATGTTCTACAAAACATGTTTTCAGCATGTTTTGTAGAACATGATTTGTTTGTAGAACACGATTTGTTTCCCACATTTGTTCCTCATACAGGAATTCTCTGAATTTTGTGAAAATATGCGAAGAATAGTAATTTTTCCTCACGACATGATAATCTTTGGTGAATGTCGTAAGGTAATATTCCTTCTATTGCTATAAATATGTACGATATATCTATATTTTGCTTATCTTCATCAGCATTATTGGCTAACACTTAGCTGACACAATAAGGGATTAGAGTTATCCTGACTAGAATAAAAAAGAAAACAATGTTCACTGATTACAATATCGTACTTTGTCTATCAAAAAAGTCTGAAACTAAATTGTATCAATACTAAAGACCACAAAACACTGCTTATTTTACCACTTTGTTGTTATTTTCTCCTTATATTTCTCCGTATATTATACTGCCTAAAAATATGCTTAGGATGACACAAGATGGTATGGTAACCAACAATATAAATAAAGTTTGATTTGATTTATTTGATATGATTTGTAGTTCATTTTGATCAATTATCACATTAAATCCCGGAAATCATTGAGATATTTTCAGGTCTTTGGGTGTAAAAAAAACAAAAAAACAAAGCAGCCCACAGTAGCTTCAGAACAGTCTGTGATTTATGTAAGGAGCCTTTCATGTTGAAAAAGACACAGACACATGTTTGCCAAAGAATTGCCATGGGAGAGGCTGAATTGAGGGAAACTAAAAAGGGTTTTCCTCCAGGTAATCATTCATTTCCATCTATGCATGTCTGTTTGGAATAGATGGCGTGAGATTATGTGACCATTGTTCGACACAGGTGTGTGTGGCTGTATCTGCATGCCTCAGAGATACAGCATTAAAGAACAGCAGATATACAAGCTCATAGTGCGTCACTTCGTGCCGCACTATGAGCTTGTAGATCTGCTATTCTTGAAAGATTTGGAAAATGTGTGCAAATCTTTGAACATATATATTTCTAAAGCAAAATTTCTTTACTCAAATCTTTGCTTCTGGGGGGTCCCTTGAACAAAATATTTTGAGATGGGGGGCCTGCGGCCAAAAATATATAATTGTGGGGGTCCTTGACATGAAAAAATAAATAAAAATTGAGCACAACTGATATAGCAACATACGCTTTTCAGAAAACTGAGAGGCTGAATTGAGGGAAAGAAGGGGGTTTTCCTCCAGGTAATCACTCATTTCCGTCTGTTTAGATGACGTGAGATTATGTGTCCATTGTTCCTGCGCGCCTCAGAGATGCAGCGTTATATAACGGTGAATAATGCTACTTCAGTGAAACACAAGACATTCTACTGTGCTGCTTACATAAGGAAACTAGTCATGAGGGGTAGAGATGCACATGGACAACAAACCCTCTCCATGCGACTCTTTCTTACAAACCCTCTCCATGCGACTCTTTCTTTCATCTGCAAGCCTCTGGAGATGTCCTGCTGCTTCCTTGTCTCCTAGCGGAGAGGTCACTGGTCCCCTTTATTAGCCTACCTCTTTCACAACTGACCTATATGCTTGGCTAAACCCTAATATGATACCTAAATACCTCCAGTGGTGGAAAAAGAACAAAGTAAATGTAACCGACACGTTGATAACAGAGTGACGTCGCGAGCAAACCATTAAAATACCAGACTGCCACACCAAGGGGCTGTTTGGGATTTCCCAGAATCTCTCTCCCATCCTGCTAAAGATAACGTAGATGACATCAAAGATGAGAACCAGGAAGGAAGAGGGCAAATCTTGCGAGAAAGCAGGCCTTGGAGATCATTCAGGCAAATGACCGTCACCTCCACACCGGGAGGTGAAAAAGGCACACTGCCCCCTTTGTGAACCCAACACACACACATACACACACACACACACACACACACACACACACACACACACACACACACACACACACACACACACACACACACACACACACACACACACACACACACACACACACACACACACACAGAGACACCCCCCCCTTTTCTCTATCTCTCTCTCTCTCTCTCTCTCTCTCTCTCTCTCTCTCTCTCTTTGTAGCGCATTGGAAACCATGTTTCGCCACATGTTTTCGCCACAAAACGACATTCTACACGTGACCTCATGGAGAGACATGTGGACAATAATGGACAATGATGTACAAATGTATTAACTATGTTGTATTACCAAATATGTGCCTTGTGTTGAGAGTAACCAGAGATTGGTCAGACGCCATAAAGCATGGGCTTTCCTGTGTCCGGAGTCTTGACACCAGCGCCAGATAAGGAATTAGCATAGTAATGACTTTTGACCACATGAAAGGACTTTAGGGTATAAAGATCCCACACACACAACACTCTTTGCTAAACGCCGCCAAGGGAAGACCATCCCTGGCTCTTGCCATCACTAACAAACGGAGGGAGGAGGTGAACACCTCTGTTGACCCGTTTCGCAGGACTCCGACGAGGAGATTTCCACGGGGCGCAGCAGCAGCTCCGTAGCAGAGGCCGGCCGAGGCCTCCTCATCTCTCGTCTCCACCGCCATCGCGCACTGACCACCAGAGCAGTCAGTTGCGTCCTGTCTCATCGAAGAACACCGCCACCGTCGACGCTAACTCAGTATTGCCATTACACTGAGCTTCCCGAACTCTGCGACCACTCGCTAGAACAGTACCAAGTTGGGCTTTAGGGCGCGCCTGTGTATCTTTCTCCCGAAACCAGAGTCTCAGGACTCAGGCCCTATCCGGGTCTAAAGGTGTGTTGAACCATTTGATTTGTGCATTAATCTTAAGGCGACGTTACTGTGTTTACAAGAGAATATCTGTTATAGTTGAGCATAGGAATGCGATTCCTTCTTTTCCTCTCTGTAACTTTTCTTTCTCCTGTGTTTTATTTCTCCACATTTAACCGCATACACAACATAAGTTTCTGTTTCCCAAGCTTTACTTTATAAATACTTGTAACGGTGAAGTCTGAATAAACCCATTTTATTGTAACTTGAAAACAATGATTTTTGGTCTCTTTTGTTGAACCAGTTAAAGATTGTCTCTCTCTGATTGAAGACATTTATATAAACCTGTCCAAGAACTCACGTTACATTACAGTGACGTAAGTTTCAATAATAATAATATATATATCTATATCTATATGTATGTATTATTATATTGTAATTAATTCATAAATTATATTTATTTGATTTATGAGATAATTACGTCCTGTGTACATATGCTGTGATATTACCAGCTATGATTATTACATAAACAATTTTTTACTTAAGTAAAATTATCAATACTTCAGTGTAGAAGTAGGCCTACTCTGTTACAATAAAGTCTGGAATAAAAAATGTACTTGAGTAAAAGTAAAAACAGTATTGGTATCAAATGTACCATGAGGCTGATTTGAAAATGTTCAAGTGGCATTTCTTCCTCGGCCCAGTGGGAATGTGCATGCAACATTTCACCAAAATTGCACACTGTGTTCATGAATTGAGGGATTTTGTTTAAAACGGAGCACTCCTGCAAACTTTGGAAGCCAATCTTAGCCAATCAGGATGGAATATGAAAATTCTGAAAGACATGTTTGGTTTAATGACTATAAAGATACTGAGATTTGCGTGATGTTTGGACAAAATATGTAGGAGTACTGACAAAAAAGGTGTTTTGCAAAAATCGGCCTCCTGGTGACGGTATTACAGGCCTATGTGAAAGAAATTGTGGCAGAGGTTCTGCTCTGGCGCCCAGGGAGTGTGTGTGCACTGTTTTACAGCGATCAAGCCAACTGTGCCAGAGATTAGCTGTTCACAGACGGACACGGACACACGGACGGCTGGACGGACAGACAGGGTGCAAAACAGTCTCGGCCATGCCTTTCGGCCTGGCGGAGACAACTAGTAACTAAAGTTTTCATACATTCCCTCAAAATTGTCCCTCTCAATTTATTATGAAACCTCCCAAAAAAAATCTATAACAATTTACAATTTAGGCATTTAGCAGACATTCTTAATCCAGAGCGATTTATTGTAAGCAAGGAAAACACGAGGTAATACATCAAATGCATAGAAATAGTCATCTAGGATCATAGGTATACCAAGAACCTATCATCATCAGTCTAAACAGTATAATATCAATAATATTCAATAATCTGTACATTGAAACTATACACACTAAAGTTTATAATAATAATAATTATTATCATTACAATGTATGAGGAATCAGAGCAAAATATTTACTCTCATGTACACAAGACTGTCACAGATATGCGCAGAGCAAGTTCTGTCAGGGAACTCAGTGCAGTTGTTGGTGGCCTACCATTGGACCGTGTCAGCTCCACGTACACATCCACTCATCCATCCACTCACACTCATTTCATTCTCAGATCGCTCTATTGAAGCTGGAAGTTTGCACTTCTCATCCTGCTTGCTTTTGCTGCACACACACTGTTGTTGTTGCTGCTGCTGTTTCTTTGCTGTTGCTAAGATTGCTGCTCACCCTCCACCACCCCATGCTACCACCTGTTGTTTTGGATCTGCTGTTTATGTACGGGGGATTCGGAGTCCCTATGGTTGGGAGATGCACTTTATCAGAGTACCTAAAAGCAGATCCAATTCATCGCCAAACCATAATAAATATATTGCTGATTTTATATTCAATGAATATATCTTATCCTTCATGAGTTGTCTTTTTCCATTTATGAGTTGTCCTGACAGAACTAAAATTACCAGTTATGAAGCAAAAATAGATTTTGTTTTAATAATGTATTAAGTAAAACTCCTTTATGAAATAGATACAATTAATTGTATACCATTCTAAAGCACTGTAAAACAATGTGGAACCTAGTAATTGAGACAATGTTACTGGTTATAAAATAATTCATTTTCTTTGTCCCTCTTGGGCAGATTTATTTTGCACTAGCATAAGTTCAGGCATTGTAAGTGCAACAAAAACATACTATCATAAAAAAGGTTTTAAAACGCGCACGCATGCATGCACGCACACACACACACACACACACACACACACACACACACACACACACACACACACACACACACACACACACACACACACACACACACACATAGAGTATCCAACACTAATGTGTTACTTATGTAACTGAATGTGATAGGCTTTTCCGTGTTTGTTTGTATAGCCCATGACAAAGCCAGCAGTTAACAATAGATGTGACATCCCACCCTGCTTCTAAGTTATGTTTTTTATGTATAGTTTGATATACTCCTTTCCTTCCTGATTTCAGAGACCTGCTTCCTTGTGTCTACTCCGCCCTGATTAGTTTACCTATACCTAATTATCCCTATGTATTTAATCTGTGTACTTCGCTCTCTCAGTGTCAGTTCAACCCAGTTCATGGTGTGGCAGTGGCTCAGGGGGTGGAGTGGCCGGTAGAGCAGCCGGATGGGAACCACAAGGTTCCCAGTTTGATCCCGAGCTCCTCCAGAGGATTAACTACTTCAATCCTATACTTTGTTGACCAGGGTCCCCCAGGACCAACACATTCTCACTCCCCACTTGTCAAATACGGCCAATTGGTAAAGTGCCAAGCCGTAGCTTTCCTACACTGCCTTGATGCAGTGAACACTTTTAATAAACATTTTATAGACAAATGAGATAGCAGAACAGTGTGCAGTATGTATGTGAAGGAAGCAGTGCAGTTTCCATTGCGGCTAGTGAAGAAAGAACAGCATGTCTCCCTTGTATTTTGTTGTACAAGCAGAAATAGGCCTACTGAGAAGTACCAACTATAGATGGTACGTTTTTGCCGTGGGCAACAGGATATGCCATGCCTTGTTTGGGCTGTTTTGCCGTGGGTAATGTCAGTCACAGATGTCTTGTATTTCTGTGTTACATTCATGTTCTAGTTGTCATAGTTCTATGTTGTCTTCCCCCAGCTGTATCTCATTAGTAATCACCCCTGGGGGCATTGCATGATTAGTGTAGCAACATGTAGGTTTATGTTTGTGATGTCTTCTCTGTTTACCTGTATTAGAACACCTAATCATTGGTTTTTAACACTGCCTGCCTTGCTGTCCTGCGTTTGGGTTCTCAGCACACTAGTATGTGACAGGTAAGGGCATGCCATGCCATGTTTGGGCTGTTTTGGAGTGAGTATGGGCATGCCATGCCATGTTTGGTCTATTTTGGTGTGGGTATTGGACATACCATGCTATATTTGGTCTATTTTGGTGCGTGTATGGGCATACCATGCCATGTTTGGTCTATTTTGGTGCATGTATGGGCATACCATGCTATATTTGGTCTATTTTGGTGCATGTACAGTATGGGCATACCATGCCATGTTTGGACTGTCTTGGTGTGCATAAGGAGATGCCATGCCATGTTTGGTCTATTTTGGTGCGGGTATGGACATACCATGCCATGTTTGGGCTGTTTACAGCTTTGATTTTGGAGTGGGTATGGGCATACCATGCCATGTTTGGTCTATTTTGGCACGGGTATGGGCCATGCCATGTTTGGTCTATTTTTGAAGTTAAATGTATCTTCCTATTTTGATGCAGATATGGGCATACCATGCCATGTATGGGCCAATCCAACCTGGCGTGTAGGCGTCGATATACAACTTTATAAAATAGATCTACAAGCTCACAACGCATCACATCTGCTTGACTAAAGCTCAAAAATATAAAACATTGTCTCTTCAGGAGCTATTGAACCCTATAGGTCGGAGGTAGCACAAGCTACTTGACACCAAGGATCCATTTCACAGATATCATTTGTTTAGGATAGGATAACACTTTATAAATCTTCTTTTTATTTGCCTTCTTCATGACCGTTCCTATTTTGATGCAGGTATGAACTTACTGTGCCATGTTTGGGCCAATCCAACCTGACACCAAGGATACATTTCACAGATATAATTTGTTTAGGATAGGATAACACTTTATAAATCTTCTCCTTTGTCTTCTCCTCGCCGGAGTTGTTTGCCTGACTTCTCACTAACTCCTTGTGTGCCAAACCTCTGTAGTAAAGTAACAGACCGTTTTTGGATTAACTACTTCAACCCTATACTTTGTTGACCGGGGTCCCCCAGGACCAACACATTCTCACTCCCTACTTGTCAAATACGTCCGATTGGTAAAGTGCCAAGCCGTTACTTTTCGACACCGCCTTGATAAAATAGATTTACAAGCTCACAACGCATCACATCTGCGTGACTAAAGCTCAAAAATATAAAACATTGTCTCTTCAGGAGCTATATATATATATATATATACTGTAGGTTCGAGGGAACACAAGCTACTTGACACCAAGGATACATTTCACAGATATCACAGATAGGATAGGATAACACTTTATAAATCCCCAGGGGTGAAAATCAAGGATTAAAACAACGAATAAAAACAACAATACAATAACTACTGTAATAAAGTATACATACTAACGGACACAAACACATTATCGTTAACAACACACCCCACATAGACACACACAATAACACAACAATACAACAATAAACTATAGATTACACACACACACACACACACACACACACACACACACACACAAATGCAGACAACTTTATATACTGTAGATAGCAGTGAATGCCATTGTGAGAGTTCCAGGAAAGTGTGTCAGTAAAATGTATCTTCCTTGGTGTCAATTGACTTGTGTTCCCCCAATAGCTCCTGAATAATTAGTTTTCCTTTGCCTTGCCATTGTGAGAGTTCCAGGAAAGTGTGTCAGTAAAATGTATCTTCCTTGGTGTCAATTGACTTGTGTTCCCCCAATAGCTCCTGAATAATTAGTTTTCCTTTGCCTTGCCATTGTGAGAGTTCCAGGAAAGTGTGTCAGTAAAATGTATCTTCCTTGGTGTCAATTGACTTGTGTTCCCCCAATAGCTCCTGAATAATTAGTTTTCCTTTGCCTTGCCATTGTGAGAGTTCCAGGAAAGTGTGTCAGTAAAATGTATCTTCCTTGGTGTCAATTGACTTGTGTTCCCCCAATAGCTCCTCAATAATTAGTTTTCCTTTGCCTTGCCATTGTGAGAGTTCCAGGAAAGTGTGTCAGTAAAATGTATCTTCCTTGGTGTCAATTGACTTGTGTTCCCCCAATAGCTCCTGAATAATTAGTTTTCCTTTGCCTTGCCATTGTGAGAGTTCCAGGAAAGTGTGTCAGTAAAATGTATCTTCCTTGGTGTCAATTGACTTGTGTTCCCCCAATAGCTCCTGAATAATTAGTTTTCCTTTGCCTTGCCATTGTGAGAGTTCCAGGAAAGTGTGTCAGTAAAATGTATCTTCCTTGGTGTCAATTGACTTGTGTTCCCCCAATAGCTCCTGAATAATTAGTTTTCCTTTGCCTTGCCATTGTGAGAGTTCCAGGAAAGTGTGTCAGTAAAATGTATCTTCCTTGGTGTCAATTGACTTGTGTTCCCCCAATAGCTCCTGAATAATTAGTTTTCCTTTGCCTTGCCATTGTGAGAGTTCCAGGAAAGTGTGTCAGTAAAATGTATCTTCCTTGGTGTCAATTGACTTGTGTTCCCCCAATAGCTCCTGAATAATTAGTTTTCCTTTGCCTTGCCATTGTGAGAGTTCCAGGAAAGTGTGTCAGTAAAATGTATCTTCCTTGGTGTCAATTGACTTGTGTTCCCCCAATAGCTCCTGAATAATTAGTTTTCCTTTGCCTTGCCATTGTGAGAGTTCCAGGAAAGTGTGTCAGTAAAATGTATCTTCCTTGGTGTCAATTGACTTGTGTTCCCCCAATAGCTCCTGAATAATTAGTTTTCCTTTGCCTTGCCATTGTGAGAGTTCCAGGAAAGTGTGTCAGTAAAATGTATCTTCCTTGGTGTCAATTGACTTGTGTTCCCCCAATAGCTCCTGAATAATTAGTTTTCCTTTGCCTTGCCACTGTCCCATGTAAATATGTTCGAGCTTTAGTCACATCACTTCTTTAATAAACATTGTTCATTGTTCAATACACTCAGTTGTCATCAACACCCTGAAGATACGGCCATGTCAAACAGCATTTTGGAGAAATGTTCAGTATGTACTGAGACGATCAGATCCGATCTCACTATTGATTGGTTGACTCTTGAGCAGTGTTTCCCAAGTGTGTGTGTGTGTGTGTGTGTGTGTGTGTGTTAAATGACTGTAGTGTGTGTATTACTGCTTTTACTGCTGCTACAACGTTCTGCTTTTATGGGCCAACGGCCTGGAACGAGCTCCCATTACATATAAGACAGGCAACGACCATAGATGGCTTTAAAAGCAAGCTCAAGACCCACTTTTTTGCTCTAGCTTTTAGTGGTTCCCTGTAAATGTAGATTTAGTATATCTTTCAATAGGTAGAGTCTGTGTGGTTCCTTATTGAAGTGTGTACCTAAATGGGTGACAGGTAGTCTGAGTGGTTCTGGAATCCTTCTAAAGTGATGTAGTGATGTTTTGTTCTTGCTATTTTCTTGTATTGTTTTAATTTTGATCTTGCCTCTTTTTATTTTTGTTTTGATCATGTTTTTGATCTTATTGTTTTTAATATTGTGTTATTTTTCTTTCGTTAGATAGATAGATACTTTATTTGTCCTTGCGGAAATTCATTTTGTGCCAAGCAGCCATCAGGATACAAAAAATCACAAACACATAACATAACTAGAAAATGTGCTCCTCGGAGCACAGGTCTCCGCCAGTACTGTTCCTGATTAATCCTGTCTTACCTATTTATATTACATATTGTCACGTGTCACTTGACCAATGTTAGCTTGGCTGATGAAGCTCACACCTATTTATAGGTTTTTATTTCGTCATGCGTCTCGCTAGCCAATCAAAAGCATTGGTGACAACATATTGTCACGTGTCACGTGAAGCTTGACCAATGTTAGCTTGGCTGAGACGGGGACACACACGGAAGGACAAGAACGAAAACATACTCTCCACCTCTGGCGGAGACAACTAGAAAATGTGCTCCTCGGAGCACAGGTCTCCGCCAGTACTGTTCCTGATTAATCCTGTCTTACCTATTTATATTACATATTGTCACGTGTCACTTGACCAATGTTAGCTTGGCTGATGGAAGCTCACTTCAAAAAATGTAAATCATAAATCAAAATGTAAATCATTTTTTGAAGTGACACACCTATTTATAGGTTTCTATGTCATCATGCGTCTCGCTAGCCAATCAGAGCATTGGTGACAACAATATTGTCACGTGAAGCTTGACCAATGTTAGCTTGGCTGAGACGGGGGGACACACGGAAGGACAAGAACGAAAACATACTCTCCACCTCTGGCGGAGACAAAGACAATTACAAAATACATACAAACTAGACAAGGCCACCAGTCATGGTTCAAGAGGCATCACATTACATTTTATGCACAGAACTGAGATGGGGCCTGTTTGTTCAGGAGTCCTATACTTGTAGGGACAAATGATCTTGAAGCCCTAGCCTGCAACATTGGCACTGTGTACCGTCGTCCTGATGGTGAAAGGTGGTATTGACTGTATAACGGGTGCGTTCTATCCCTAGCAATAGCTCTCCCCTTCCTAAGCACCCGGGTCTCATACATTGCTGCCATACTCTCATGTCGTACCCCAGCTATCTTGCTTGATACATTGATGATTTTATGGAGTTTGTTCTTATTAACCAATGATAATGAGCCATACCAGGAAACAAAACAGAAAGTCAGTGCACTCTCCACGAAGGATCGATGGAAGAGTACCATTACACTTTTTTCCACGTCATACTGTCTCAGTCTGCGCATAAAATGCAGCCTCTGCTGACCTTTCTTATAGATGGCATCAGTGTTGGAATTCCATGTCAGCATGGAATCAATTGTTGTACCCAAATACTTGTATTCCTCAACAGTCGCCACCCCATCCCCATCAATAACTATTTGCTGGTGTGCATCATGAGCACTAGTCCTAAAATCAAATATAACCTCCTTAGTTTTCTTAATATTCAATTGAAGGAAGTTACTCTGGCACCAACCAGCAAACTCATCCACTGTTCTTCGGTAGCTTATCTCATCGTTCTCAATCAGACCAACAATAGCTGTGTCATCGGCAAATTTAACAATACAGGTGTTATCTGAGTCACTCCTACAGTTGCTTGTGTACAGAGTGAACAATACCGGTGAGATCACGCTCCCTTGCGGAGCCCCCGTGTTGGTTGTAATAGGGAGAGATATTGCTTTATTCACCCTGACATGTTGTACCCGATCAGTCAGGAAGGACTCCACCCATCTGATCTCTTTTTTTTTATGTAAAGCACTTTGCTACATTTGATATCATGAAATGTGCTATTATTATTATTACAATGGGCTTTTATTTGATGTATGATGATGCATCAATGTTGTCAGTTACTTGGAAGTCGGATGTCAAGAACTTCCACAGAAATGGGAGTTAGAATTTCAAGGGAAACTGTACCGGTTTACCTGGTTGAGTCATCATTAGTAGGAAATGTGCCCATATCAATCGCATGTGCTTGCTTGTACTATTCGAAAATGGTCTTGTCCAAGGTGTTACTGGATTTGAATCCTTTGTATCATTTGAAATAGAGAGGGGTAATTGACCACTGTTCTGCTCTACTAAAAAGGTATATAAAAAAAACAGACTTTTATCAATTCAAAATTGCATGACCCTTCCTTGGATTCAAAGTAAAATTAGCTGACCCTCCCTTGGACTAAAATTAGAAAGGCATGACCCTCCCCTATTTTCCTCCAGGGACCCCCTTCTGTAAATTTCGACTGGTCCCTAAGTGTACACACACACACACACACACACACACACACACACACACACACACACACACACACACACACACACACACACACACACACACACACACACACACACACACACACACACACACACACGTACGTGTCTCTCTCTCTCTCTCTCTCTCTCACCCTCTCCCTCTCCCCCCTCTCTCACTCTGCAAGTGTCTGAGCCTGGGAGTGTAGTTTGTACAGTGAGTCCTGCTGACATTGTGTTATTGTGACATTGGGTCATTGATCTGTTGTATTTTGTTTTCTATACAAAAAGGATGTTTATGTTTATATAACATGTCAGATAGTTGAGATAGTGTCGGATAACTATTTTGTTAAAATGAGGGCAAGACGGCATAATGTCAATAGTCAATATTGTTGATGAGAGAAAGACACATTTACATATTTTTTATTCGCTTTATTTGAGTATATTTCAATATTGTTACATAATACAATGTCAAAGTTAAACACTTCATAATCACATTCTTTTATAGCATCTTTTACAAAACAGAATTGTATAAAAGTATGAAAACATAAAAATATAAAACATTCACACCTTTCACCCACATATATCGTAATGAATGATACATAGTTTTTTCCTTCAAGCATAGAGGAAATAAAAAAATCCCTTATTGTGCCTATATTTGGAACAGATCTATAACCCTAACCCTAATGTTTACACCTTGTGGTTAAATCCTGATAAATGACTTTTAGATATATATTCTATATAACCTCGAGACATGTTATGGAAAATTGATAATATCCTTAACCATTGTCCTCTTTACTCTAAACCAGTGTTGATTTTGACAGCAAATTTTGATTTAGTTTTAGTCATAGTCTTTTGAATAAAATTCCATTTAGTTTTAGTCATATTTTAGTCATCTGAAATGTTTTACTTTTTGTCTAGTTTTAGTCGACTAAATATCATACGATTTTAGTCGACTAAACCTACAGTTGATTTAGTCGACTAAAATGTATTTTGGCGGTGCCTTGATGGCGTAGTAATGGCTGATTTTACACTTGGTTGCATGCTGAAAATAGCCGATCTACAAGCTCACAGCGCGTCGCAACGCGTTGTGAGCTTGTAGATCTGAAGTTTTCATAGCACGCCCGAGCGCAACCAAACATAAAATGACTTGTCTTTTAGTTCTACTGGATCTCTTCTCCACTAGTCCTAACATTTTTGTCTAGTTTTTATTTGTTGACGAAATTGTCAATATATTTAGTCTTAGTTTGAGTCATCATAGCATAGTTTTTATCTAGTTTTCGTCAGTGAAAAAAGGTAGTCGACGAACATTTTTCGTCATAGTTTTAGTCGACAAAATCAACACCGCTCTAAACTCTACCCGCTGTAATATCGGCACTTTGGAAACAGGATTTTAATGGTTGCTTACACAACCTTCACATTCTGGTTGCTGAAACACTTGCAGGTCTCCTATTCTACAGAGCTTATCTTCAGACGCCCTTAACACAGACAGCATTGAGGTAGTTTCTGGGTAGGTTTCATCTGGGTTTAGATGGGTGAAGATGAAGCGCTTTCCTTCCACAGTCAGTACCTGAGGTTTGCAGGTGATGTCCATGGCCAATGACGCAACGGTCATTTCTTAAGTGAGATATCTCCTCCTTCATCCTTGTAGAGAAAAGAGCATCACATAAGTTTAGCTATTTGCTATCAAATGACATGTGTTTAAATTCAGCATCCTGGTCTACTCGGGGACTAATTCCTAGCACACAATGTGAAGTACATGGCAAAACAGAAAACTAGAAGGGCTCTCGGTCACCAGGACCAAAGCAGAGGGCCGGTGTCATAAAGCATTCTTAACATAAATGTGCAGAAAGATTGCGTACCAACGATCATGACATGCGTTTCTCCACTCTCCCCTCCTTCGTTGCTGGCTGTGATTACCAGGTGACTGAGGCTGACGTTGGTTATGGAGCAGGACAGGCTGCCTGTGCTGAACAGCAGGGACGCTGGTGAGACGCTGTCATCGTACACCTTGTATGTGACGGCATGTACGGAAGCACTCCATGAGACTGTGGCCGAGGAGAAGTTACCGCTGAACGTCACTCCTGTTGGAGGACAAGGAGCTGTGGAGAGAGGGGATGTTATGATGAGTAAAGATTATGAGCGATGATCCACAATCCATGAATGGACAAAGAGGCTTTTGAACAGTAGGTAGGATTACACGCATACTGTATATTCTCAATGTACCTGTAGTTCCACTGATAGTCCTTAATTGGGCACTGTTGCCTCCACAGGTCCTGCTTCCCACGCTGCAGACATAAGATGAACCACAGGGCAGGGGCATCTCATAGGCAGTCGAGTTTGTCCAAGGGGACGAGAGGTCGAATAACATCTCGTTGTCTCCATAAAGGCTTCCTGTCATGGTCATCAGGTACTGGACATCTGAACAGGGGACCTGTGTCCAGCTGAAGCGCAACACCTGGCGCCGCAGCTGCTGTGGCATCAGCGATACTTCTACACTGTCTGGAGGGCAGGGAGCTAAAGGAGAGAGTGGGAATGAGTACATCAGCTGTCATCACGGTGTATGGTAAGTGGGAATATTTGTGCACAATCCACTGCAAACATCTGTTTCTGAACTATAGAAGGAAACGTATTGAATGGCCCAGCAAGTGTTCGAGAAGCAACATGTAAAACTGTCTACCTGTTCCCATCCGCATCGTGTCACTGACAGAACCGTTGCATATCCCGTCTGAGGCCAGTACAGTGAAGTCGTAATAGACTCCACACTGAAGGCCCTCTATGGTGCAGTTTGTGTCCAAGTTGTCACAGCACAGCATGTTGTCACTGTCATCCTGGGCACAGCCAAAGTATTCCACAGCATCAGTGGAGGGAGTCCAGGACAGTAGTGCCGACTGGTCAGCACAGTTGTACTCAACTGAGAGGTTGAATGGTTGACATGGAGCTAAAGGAGAAGGAAGATTCAGAGGTTTGAAGTTGTTTTTCTAAGTGAAGCACTTAAAAGTATGTTTGTGTGTTCATGTGTATATTTTCGTGCGGAGAAAGTTCTGTGGGGACGTTACCTGTCTGCAACTGGATGGTGGTGCTGGGACGACTTTCACACAGGCTATTGCTGGCGGTGACAGAGAACGTGTAGAGGACGCCACAGGCCAGGTCATCCACCATGCAGGTGGTGGTGCTGGTGGAAGTAGTGCAGTTTGTCATGTCGTCTCCACCCACGGCCGTCACCGTGTATGTCTCTGCCAATGAGGCCGAGTCCCATGATATGGTTGCTGTGTTGGTCAGACAGTCCAAGAAGCCACTGATGCCTTGGGGTTGGCTCGGAGCTGGAGAATACACATGGGAGGCAATATGGTCGGTTGGATGATTGAGGGTTTTGACACGCAAGCGAGATTCATCACCACTATTACCAAAAATAAACGAAACTTTTCATAGATATTTGGTGGCATGAAAACTGCGGCTGTCACGATTACAAATTTAAGTTGACGATTAATTGTCACTTTAAATAATTGTGATTAACGATTTAATTGTGTTTTTGGCATTGAGCTTTTTTGAGGAATTATTTTTGGCATTGAGAAAAAAAAAAGTCTGTTTGCCTTTTAGGCTTCGTAATAAAAAATTGCACAGGCCACAGATATGACAAATAACTGTAAATGTACACAGTAATTATTGACATATAATTTGTGTTAATATATATAATATAATTGTATACTATATATGTAAATAATATATATGTACAAATATATTTGAAAATTTGTGAACATTGAACATGGAAACGATTATGACGATTATACAAAAATAATTGCGATTATGTAATGATGGTGACAGGCCTAATGAAATCCCATACCTGAGGAGATGTTGAGCGGTAGACTGAGCTGGCTTTCACAGTATTCTGTGTGAGCCATGACTTGTACGGAGAAGTTCTTTCCACAGGGCAGATCCTCGATGAAACACGTGTCGTCGGAAGACGTGCACGTGAAAACGCTTCCGTCCCCACCGGTGGCGAGAGCCGTGTAGTAGAGGGCGTCTGAGCTGGGACTCCACGAAACCCCCATGCTGTCAGAGGAACAGTTGACCCAAGCATGGACATCCTGTGGTGGGCAAGGGACTGGGGGGAAAAGAGTGGACACGGTTTTAATTAAACTGATAATCTAAAGAGGTGGCAGTGTATGTATACCAGTGTTGGAAAGTAACTAAAGTAATATGTAACTTAAAGTAATATTATTACTTTTTCCCAGTAACTAGTAAAGTAACTAATTACTTTTGGCAGGGAGTAATAAGTAAAGTAACTATATTACTTTTTAAACAAGTAATATGTAATAAGTAATATACTACTATGTTTTAGTAACTTTTCCAACACAGTGTTGGAAAGTAATGTTTTAGTAACTTTTCCAACACAGTGTTGGAAAGTAACTAAAGTAATATGTAACTTAAAGTAATATATTACTTTTTTCCAGTAACTAGTAAAGTAACTAATTACTTTTGGCAGGGAGTAATAAGTAAAGTAACTATATACTTTTTAAACAAGTAATATGTAATAAGTAATTGCGAAGGCAGCGGAAGGAGGCGCAAGTGGAGCTTACTATGAAACCGTGCTCGGGTTGTGTCTCTCTCTGTATCTCTGTGTGCACTCTCTCTCTGTATCTCTGTGTGCACTGCCTGTGTGCAGCTCCTCTGAGATAAGTAAATGTCCAATTTAGACCATACATCAAATGAAAGGTCTTTGAAAACTGAACACACCTGTCAAGGTTGCGTTTAAGCCCGCCCCTTCCCCCGGAAGCCACGCCCCGGAGAAGGCTCCTAAAAACTCCCCATTGAAACCCCATGTTAAATGAAAAGTGCCCGAATCGCTCCGAAACTTTTTCTACCCCCCCTAAGTGGGGGTCTACGAACAAATACTTCGGGCTCGGATTTTGGCTCCGCCCCCCGGAAGTGGGTGAAACAGGCACTTCAAACACTTTGTTGACATTCAACATTCAAAGTTTTTTTTTTGTGAATTTGTATTTTTCTAAGATGCTCCTTTTAACGCAGATTTTTTTTACTTTTTATTTTCATTTATTTATTGGTTACTTTTTTTAAAAATATTTGTTTTTCATTTTCTTTTTCTTTTTTTGCGTTCGCTTACCGCGTTAGCGCGTCTTACTTGTAAGTATTACTATGTTTTAGTAACATTTCCAACACTGATGTATACAGTGTGTTTGTTCTGTGTGCGGCCCTATCCATGTGCATGTAGGGCTGTCACCATTACAAATTTAAGTTGACGATAATTGCGATCAACGATTTTAATTGTGTGTTTGGAATTGAACATTGGAACACATGAGGCCTTTTAGGCTTCGTAATAAAAAATTGCACAGTGCAGATATGACAAATAACTGAAATATACAAAGAAATTATTGACATAATTAATACATTTAAAAAAGTAAATAATTATATAATATATTTATATATAATATATTTATATATTTATAATATATTTATATAATTATAAATAGTTGATCTACAAGCTTACAACGCGTCACAAAGTGACGCGTTGTAAGCTTGTAGATCAGCTATTTCAGATTTTTTTTATATTTGAAAATGTGCGATTTTTTTTTAACATGGAATCGATTATGACGATTATGCAAAACTAATTGCGATTATCTCAAACAATTGCGATTAGACGATTATGTAATAATTGTGACAGGCTTATGTGCATGTACATTCTCAATCTCTTACCTGAGCTGAATATCAGGGCCTGACTCGGTTCACTGGAGCACTTGCCATTAATAGCCTTGACAACCACACTGTAATTGGTGCCACAAGTGAAGCTTGAAAGAGTGCAATTGAGTTCAGAGGACCGGAGGATGGCGTTCCCTTGACTACTCCAGGCAGAAACGGAGTACTGTAGTGCCCCGCCCTCGCTGGCAGACCAGGACACAACAGCGGTGTTGCTGATACAGTCAGGATATACCTGGACGTTGGTAGGAACACATGGCACTACAAAGAGAGGACGGATACAGAGTTAAACATTACACACAGCAATAATATGATGAACTAATATAAACAAAAACAAACCTGGAATTTGTAAGGGGAAATGGAGCAAGGTACACTTCATTGTGCTGAGTGGAATGATGGGTTGTTTATGCATTCCTAATTCCTAAATGACTTTACATTGTGGGGTGGTTATTCCTGGTTATTGTGGTGATGCTTATCCTCTCCTTCGTACCTTTACTAATTTCATACATGTATTCATATATTTTCATTATGTGTAAACAAGTCTACTCCCAACAGGTCAAAAGTAACATTACAGTGTCTTTGATGAGCTTCTTCTCACCTGTTTTCAGTTCAATAGATGAACTTGGTTCACTGTGACAACCTCTGTCAACAGCTACAACACTGACAGAGTAGTTTTCACCACAGTGTAGATCAGTGAAAGAGCAGGAGTTTGCAGTGCTTGAGTTACAGGTGTGGTAATTGTGTCCATCATGTGCTGTTGCTGTTGCTATGTACGTTTCTGCTCCTGAAACAGGGGACCAGGACACTGTGCTATTTCCACATGCTGTAGAAACATGGACATTACTGGGGGAGCAGGGACCTGGAGAGATGGAGGGGAGAAGTGGAGAGAAAGAAAGATTTAATGAAATTAAATGAAATAGAATATTTCATCTTTTGTTGATGATTTTCATAGAACTGACCAAATGAAAGTTATATTGGGCTCAATTAGTCTAATCAAATTAGTCTGTTGGAGACTGTTTTCTGTTGGAGACTGCTTCAGATCAGTCTACATAGCTTTTAGATTTTAAGTATTGTTCTCTCTGTGTACCTGCAATGAAGTGATGAGGAATGCTGGGACTCCCAGCACATGTGTCAGCATATGGTGTCACTGTGATGGTATAGTTCTGGCCACAGTGCATGTTGGGCATGTGACGGCTGGTACTGTTGGTGGAGCAGTCATGTATGTGTCCATCCTGACCCACTGCTGTCACATTGTAAGTTGTGGCACCGGAGCTTCCTACCCAGGTCACATGGGCTGAGTTGGGACACGCCAGACTGGCACTAACACTCACTGGAGCACACGGGGCTGGGAAGAGAAAAGGGTGACAAAGTATGTTGATATATATGTCAATAATCGCACACAGTTACAACTTCATTTCTCGTCTTCTCGTATCTCCCAATATGGGATTCATTCATTTAGCATTCATCCCTGCATATGAATGAATTCATTCCACTTAAATCTTCCTGAAAAGAGTATGATTAGGCCGAAGAGGCCAAAAGCAGCATTACAGTGTCTTTGGTCTTGCTTGTGTATATGTTACAGCAAACGTACTACAAATTTTGCTAATTGACTGGTGGGGTCAGTAAATGGTTTATTCCCTAGTAGGTCATTGAGTTTGCAAACCGACTTGTGACTCTGAAAACTCACTGATGGGTTATATTTAGGGAATTTGAGGAAAAGCTGACACTAACCAGAAAAAAAGATCTACATTCTACATGAGACATTTGTTTGTGATTATAACATTTAGCTTTTTTAATGTCACAAATCAATCGGAACATTTAAGCCTAAACCTGACCCCTAATCCTAACTCTAACCCTAACGCTAGCTCGGGGGGTGCCTCATTAGCCTCAAGGCCTTGCTGTTGGCGCACCTGCCGTGTTGAAACAAAACGAGCACTCCTCCTCGCATCAACATCAGCTTTTTCTCAAATTTACTGACCCACAAGTCATTTAGCAAAAACGTATGAGTAAATTAGCAAAATTACTGATTTATCATATTTACTGTGACATATACATATGTCTTACCTGAGCTGAATGTCAGGGCCGGACTCGGGTCACTGAAGCAGTTGCCATTATTAGCCGCCACGGCTACAGTGTAGTTGGAGCCACAGGTGATGCTTAGAGTACAGTTGAGATCAGAGGACAGACAGGTGGCACTGCCTTGACTACTCCAGGCAATAACAGAGTACTGTACTGCCCCCTTGCTGGCAAACCAGGACACAACAGCAGTGTTGCTGATACAGTCAAGCGATACCGAGGAAATGGTAGGAACACATGGCACTACAAAGAGAAGATGGATACAGAGTTAAAGATTACACAGTGACTTGGCGGATCACCAAGTAAGACTTTTCCTTCACTTAATTCACGCTTTCATCCATATCTACATTTTAAGCCATTCAGTTCAATTAAGTCGACCGCCAGGGCAAAATGACCTAACAGGTCAAGAGCAGCATGTGTCTTTGGTGAACATCCTCTCACCTGTTTTCAGTTCCACAGCTGGTGAACTTGGTTCACTGTGACAACCTCTGTCAACAGCTACAACACTGACAGCGTAGTTTTCACCACAGTGAAGATCAGAGAAATAGCAGGAGTTTGCAGAGCTTGAGTTACAGGTGTGGTTGTGTCCATCATGTGCTGTTGCTGTTGCTATGTACGTGTCTACTCCTGAAACAGGGGACCAGGACACTGTGCTAACCCCACATTCTGTAGAAACGGAAACCATAATAAAAAAGCAGGGACCTGGATGGAAGCAGTGGAGAGAAATAAAGATTATGATCTTTGTTTCCTTCGTCTGATCAAATAAAAAATGTTGTGCAAATCTTGATTAGTCCAATCAAATTAGCCTTTTAGAGACTATTTCAGATTAGTATATACTAGCTTTTTAGATTTGAAGTCTTGTTCTCTCTGTGCTGTGTACCTGCACTGAAGTGACGAAGAATGCTTGGATTCCCAGCACACAAGCCAGCATATGGTGTCACTGTGATGGTATAGTTCTGGCCACAGTGCATGTTGGGCATGTGACGGCTGGTACTGTTGGTGAAGCAGTCAAGTATGTGTCCATCCTGACCCACTGCTGTCACATTGTAAGCTGTGGCACTGGGACTTCCTACCCAGGCCACATGGGCTGAGGTGGGACACGTCAGACTGGCACTAACATTCACTGGGGCACATGGGGCTGGGAAGAGAAAAGGGTGTCAAATTGTGTTGATATATTGATAATAAATGTTGACATTGCGCAAGGAATAAAAGGATCAATAATCACACACTTTTACAACTCCTTCTCTTTTACTTGAATCGTCCATTATGGGATTCATTCATTCAGTAGCCTATAAGTCATAAGTCGATCCTACCTACATTTGAATCCATTCACTCTACTCAGGTCTTTCTGAAGCGATTATGATTAGATAAGAGGTCAAAAGCAGCATTACAGTGTCTTTGGTCTTTGGTGTGCATACATACAGTATGTTCTCCATGTCTTACCTGAGCTGAATGTCAGGGTCTGACTCGGGTCACTGGGGCAGTAGTCATTAATAGCCGTCACATCTACGGTGTAGTTGGAGCCACAGTTGATGCTAAGAGTACAGTTGAGATCAGAGGACCAGCAGGTGGCATTGCCTTGACTACCCCAGGCAGAAACAGAGTACCGTAGCGCCCCCTTGCTGGCAGACCAGGACACAACAGCAGTGTTGCTGATACAGTCAGGAGCTACCGAGACGTTGGTAGGAGCACATGGCACTGCAAAGAGAGGATGGATATAGAATTAAACATTACACAGTGACTTTGAGGATCACGAGGTAAGACTTTTACATTGTGGGGTGTCGAATGTATTCCTTCTTTCCTCCCTTCACTCAATTAATTCACCCATTTGTAGATTTTAAGACCACACATGGGCAACATACGGCCCGGGGCCGGACCCGGCCCTTTGACCATCTCAATCCGGCCCTCGAAGTCCTCAAAGAAAAACAAAATGACCCCCCAAAAATCTACATCTTAAAAGGTAGCATTATGTTGATGTTTTTTAGGGAAATTAATTTAACTCCAATTCTATTAATTATTAGTAACACCATTGTACCATTTGAGTACATACGTGCATTCCATATTCCATCCGTATGTACGCAAATGTTAAATGTTTATTATGTAACAGTGAAACAGTCTGCCATGGATCCATATTTAATGTTTATAACATAATGCGTAATAATGCGTCTTATGCCTTATATGACTAATCTTAGACATTGTTTTTATTTTGAAAAACATTTTAAAATAGTGAAAATAGCCGATCTACAGCAGCGCGTTGTGAGCTTGTAGATTGACTATTTTCGCTATTTTAAAAAATGGCTAATTAGATTAGTCATAAGGCATAAGACGCCGCGTCATATGTTGTGATAGAGTACAGCTGTAAAAAATATATACATATATATATATATATATATATATATATATACCATATTGTAAAGTAGTCTTAGTTTTAACAGAATTCAGCACTGTGTTTCAATTAAATAGTGTGTGCGTTCAATGTATGGCCTTCACTCACTTTATCAAAGTCAGTATGGCCCCCTGGGAAAAAAATGCTACCGCACCTGTTTTAAGCCATTCAGTCTAATTAAGTCAACCACCAGGGGGGAATGACCTAACGGGTCAAAAGCAACATTCCAGTGTCTTTGATTGACATCCTCTCACCTGTTTTCAGTTCCACAGGTGAACTTGGTTCGGTTTGACAACCTCTGTCAACAGCTACAACACTGACAAAGTAGCTTTCACCACAGTGTAGATCAGTGAAAGAGCAGGAGTTTGCAGTGCTGGAGTTACAGTTGTGGTTGTGTCCATCATGGGCTGTTGCTATCGCTGTTGCTATGTATGTTTCTGCTCCTGAAACAGGGGACCAGGTCACTGTGCTAACCCCACATTCTGTAGAAACAGAAACATGACTATGGGGGCAGGGACCTGGAGAGATGGAGGGAGGAAGTGGAGAGACACATTATTCTTTCATGTTTATCTGTATGTTGAGCAAATCTTAGTTAGTCTAATCATATAACTCTGTTGGAGACTGTTCAGATTAGTTCATAGCTTTTACGTTTAAAGTCTTGTTCTCTCTCTCTCTACCTGCAACGGAGTGAAGAGGAATGCTGGGAATCCCAGCACATGAGTCAGCATATGGTGTCACTGTGATGGCATAGCTCTTGCCACAGTGCATGTTGGATATGTGACAGCTGGTACTGTTGGTGTAGCAGTCATGTGTGTGTCCATCCTCTCCCACTGCTGTCATATTGTAATCTGTGGCACCGGGGCTTCCAACCCAGGTCACATGGGCTGTGTTGGGACACACCAGACTGGCACTAACATTCTCTGGGGCACACGGGACTGGGAAGAGAAAAAGAAGAAATGTCTACTCATCTCATTTGAAACTATAAAGGTATATTCAGCGGAACACATATATCATAGATAATTAAGTAAGCACTTATAAGTATTATATACACAATATGTGTGCCTTATATATATATGGGAGTTGCGTCATGATCCAAGGAATCCAGGGAAAAATCTTTTAGATTTGACGTATGTACCGTTCAAGAGTTATAGGCCAAAACATAAGTTGCCGGGTATAACGCCACCATGCAACTGCTCAATCACATGGCGCCCGTCCACAAGCAAGCCGGCTCCAGTACCTGAGTTCAGGTTGATCGGTGTCGAGGCGGGGGAACACGATCCATCACTGTAGGTGACAGTGACGTTATACGTCTTCCCACAGGGCACTGAGAGGATTTCACATGTGTTGAGTGTGTTGGAGGTGCAGCTGAGTGGAGAGCTGTTGTGGTCCTGTATGACTGCAGTGTAGTTGCCTGTGGACTGATGGTTCCAGCTTATATCAACGTGATTGGCTGTACAGTTTGCGACCGCTTGAACGTTGCTTGGAGCGCAGGGTCCTGGAGAAGAGGCGGGAAGAAGAATTAGGAAACGGGTTGTGTGTTGTGTGACAACGGCTTACTTTAACTTTTTTAATAATGAAAATGGTCCTTTGGAATCATGCAGTACACAGTGTAGTATTTTTTGTTATGCTATCATAGTAGCAACACTTCTCTCAGATGTTCCAGTAAGTAAAAAGAGACAAGGTGATAGAGGACATGACTCATTCATAGCCATATTCATGCCATTTTCCTCATGTCACAATCGATCAAACTCTCCTATGTCAACATTTTAGTTCAGCTAACCCTGCATGAGTATGAATGGGTACGTAATGTCTGTTGGATGGATAATATACTTAAAGATGCTTGTAGATGTTGTTTTGATATGGTATGATGTCACGGTTGAACTTGTTGGAAAATGTGATGGAGGCAAAAGTCTATGTACATGGACAATAATGCATCATCTTATCTTAAACAAGCTTTGTCCTACCTGTTGTAAACGCCACCTGTTCAGTGATGGTGCTGTTGCACTCGAGGTTCGCTGCGACGACAGCGCTAGTGTAATCCTGCCCACAGTCAAGGCCCTCGATGATACAATTTGTTTGCATTGACTGAGACTTGCAGTGGTGCTCCATGCCGTTGGCATGCTGAGCCGTAGCAATGTAGAACACGGCTCCATTGCCCGATGTCCAGTTGACAAATGCCGAATTTGGGTTGCAGTCCACCGCTACGGACACGTGGGTGGGACTACAGGGTGCTGGAAGGGAGAGAAGGGAAGTATTCATCATCATAATATAGCATTAAACAAGTCTGAAAAGTAGATGATGCCCACCGAATGTCTCTGAACCCATAAATGATAGTCAGTATTGGACATAGTACAGTCATATATCCCAGCGCCTACCAGTTAAAGCCACTTGTCCCAGCACCCTGTTGGCGCATTCACCGGCGGAGGCAGTGACCCACACGCTGAGGTGTTCGCCGCATGGAACACCAGCCACAACGCAGCTGTTGCTGTCACTGGTACAACTGTATTGGTCTCCGTTGTTCCCATAAACCTCCACCAGGTAGGATTGAGCGCTGGACGAAACATCCCAGGTTGTGGTCAGATTGTCAGACTGGCAGTCTGAGAACGTCATCACATTTGTTGGTCTACATGGAGCTAGAAGAGAGAGGGGAAGGAGGGACGATGGAAAATTAGGTACTTCAGCATAATGCAATATACATGTACATCAGGGGGATGGCAAACTCATTTTAGCTCAGGGGCCACATGGAGGAGGGCCAGAGGGCCAGAGGGCCGGACCGGTACCGGACCGGTACCGGACCGGTACCGGACCGGTACCGGACCGGTAAAATCATGGCATAATAACTAATAATAACAAAAACAACAACTTCAGATAGTTTTCTTTGTTTACTTTACTTAGTCTTAGTTAGTACAAGCACATTCTGAAAATGTAAACTTCACAAATAGGGATGGCCAAATGGAGACATTTTATTAACCGTTTACCGTTAAGCCTTACCGATTAATTAATCGATTACCGTTAAGAAAAAAAAAATTGTTAAATGTGCCAAAATACATTTTATTTCAAGGGGCCAAGTTTTGTTTTGTGTCTCCAGCAGAGTTTCTAGTGTCTCTATCTCTCTCTGGAAGAGGTTGCACATGAACTCTGCAGCCGCACTGAGGCGCTCCAACACAAACAATACCAATACAAAGACGAGGAAGAAGAAGAGGAAAGTGGAAGTTACGTGTGGTTGCAGGTGTAGACTTGGCCAAAAATAAATAAATATATATATATATATATATATATATATATATATATATATATATATTTTATGCTTTGCAAAATCATCTCGCAGGCCGGATTAGATAGGACGATGTACATTGTACATCGTCCTATCTCATCTGTATCATCCTTCTGTCAGGATAATAAGTATTAGAGAGTTTGATAACTTCGTAATAGTAAGTGAACTTTGTATTCGCTCACTAAACCTTTAAATTACGGTAGTACTCACAGGAGTGTACTATTGTAGGGGGGCTGACTTCACTGTCACACTCTGCACTGATGGCGTACACAGTGTAGTTGTAGGATAGACCACAGTGAGTGTCGGTGAAGTAGCATGACGTGCCGGTGGTCCTGCATTCAAACGTCTCCCCACTGCTGCTCACAGATTTGGCCAAGTAGTGGATGGTGTTGTGGGTGGCCTCCCAGCTGAAGACGACCACGTTACTGGCACATTCCCGGAACGCTGAGACATTAGCAGGCGCACAGGGAACTACGGAGAATGGGGGAAGAGACAGATTCGTTAGGAGCAATGTATGGGGTTCAGTCAGTCAAGATGAAAACCATTTATTGCGATGATGTTTGGCATCCAGAACACTCGGCGCAAGCATGACAAACTTTCAAAAAGATCACAAACCCCCTGAAGCAGAGCCTGCTGCACTTTTGTTACACGGACATGATAATAGACATATGAACCCCTCATAGGGTAGAACCTAAAGATACACAAAATTAGGAGATCCAATACATAGTATGTAAACCTGAATGACATGCTGACACAAGGACATATTATGGACCGGGCCATTGGGGCCCCTGACTGCCAGGGGCTTCTAGGGATTAAAGATTAAACACACTCAAATATGTGGGCCCCTCAGCCTACAGTATAAGTCCCTATATAGCCGTTTGAGTAACAGGATTAACATTTGACAGAGCTGACAAGTATTTCAAATATTTATTATTTAAATGCAAATACATATCATGTAAATACTGTAGGCCAATTTGGAGGGGTCGCCAGTTGCTTTTCTGAATGTGCTCAAAGAAATGAAAATCGGAATTTAAAAAAAAGTTTTTTCGGAAGGGGAGAGAATAAGGAAGAGTATAAGCGCGATTGTGCATGCACACTTCTGTGTACGTGGCACTGGCCACACTGAGACAGACCGTTCACGCTGGCTGGAGATTTACTCCTTCCTTTGCCACATGAACTTAAGTTGCTCTCTGACAGCAACAGCGAAAAGTTCATGTAAGGAAACTGTCGCAATACATGAAACGGTGGCTCTCAACAGCCTGTGGATGGTGAATGGAACGGTGTGGTGGATGCATCTTGCTGTTGGTAAGATACTAAGATCCATAAAAAGATAGCACACACCTAACACCCCACAAGTATTGTCAACTTCGACCCGCAAGTGAGAAGCTTACAGCATGGGCAATTTGAGGCACAGCTGTTAACAAAAGCAGGTGAAAAAAATAATTGATCAGCCCCAATGTGTCTGAGGTTCTGACACACGAAAGCTTAAGGTCAGTGAAAGCAAAGATTATGCCAAACATCCAAATCACATCGATAAATCAGTGGAGTTTTTCAACACGGACATGATAATGGTGGAGTTGCAAGGCCAACGTCGGTGGCCAATGCCATTGGCAACTGGAGCTGTGTGACTTTTCACCTGCCTCAGTAAAGCATCCATAGACCGCCTCGAATTAGTCCAAAATGCTGCTGCCCGACTGTTAACTACAGTAGGTCCAGCCGAAGGTGTCACATTACTCCAGTCCTGGCCTCCTTGCATTGGCTTCCTGTTGCTTTCAGGGTTCGTTTCAAGGTCCTGGTGCTCACATATAGAGCTCTGAATGGTCAAGCACCAGCATATATAACTGGTCAGCCAACCAGGGTCTGTTGGTTATCCCTCGAACCAACTATATAACCAAGGGCGACAGAGCCTTTCAGGCTGTATAGCTCCGAGACTCTGGAATGCCCTCCCACAGGTCCTGAGAGCTGCAGCGTCTGTGGGCATTTTTACTCCTCTGTGAGAAGTGCTATATAACTAAAATGTACTTTCTTACTTAATTAGTGGTGGAAAAAGTATTCACATGTTTTACTTCAGTAAAAGTATCAATACTGCAATGTAGAAATACTCTGTTACAAGTAAAAGTCTGGAATTAAAAATGTACTTGAGTAAAACTACAAAAGTATTGGTATCAACATGTACTTAA
The DNA here is from genome assembly GCF_963280865.1 of Gymnoscopelus braueri. Taxonomy (NCBI): domain Eukaryota; kingdom Metazoa; phylum Chordata; class Actinopteri; order Myctophiformes; family Myctophidae; genus Gymnoscopelus; species Gymnoscopelus braueri. The sequence goes on from NC_137611.1 coordinate 12,602,088, forward strand.
AGTACTAAAAGAAGAAAGTACTCATTATGCACATTTTCTAATGTTTAAATTGTAGAATTGTTTTGGGGAAAATAGCAGATCTACAAGCTCATAATGCATCGGGAGCTTGTACAGTAGATCGGCTATTTTCAAATGGCCAAAATGTATTAAGGGTTGAAGTGGTTGTATGTTTTGTAATAATAATCAAAATCTACAAAGTAATTAGTAACTAAAGTTTTCAAATAATTGTAGTGGAGTAAAAGTACAACATCTGCCTCGAGATGTAGTGGAGTAGAAGTAAAAGTACTGAAAATTGGAAATACTTTACACCACTGGCCATTGGCAACTGGAGCTGTGTGAAGAGGTGCGTATGTATGTTGTCGTATGGTAAGGTTCGACTCGAGTGTAATATTCCTCCTCTTATCAAAATCCCCGTTTTAGAAAATGTACCTATAATTAAAGTCTTAACGATTAATGAACTAATATAGTTCTGTCATTTAGTATAGCAGTCTCAGTCTGTATGTGTGCACGTGACGCACGTATGTGTTTGTTCATTGTGCACACAGTGAACACACACAATGCGTGTTTGTTTGCGTGCATGTTGTTAAATCGGTGAGTATGGAAGGGCGTCGTGAGTCCTAGCCAAGTCTTTTTGGAGGATCGCCAGCCAAAAAGGTTGAGAACCGCTGCTGTAAGCTATAGATCGTAAATTCTTTATGACGAAAAGGTGATTTTAGTTTTTTTACCCACACATGCGTTACAACTCGAGAAGTGTGTTTGCATGCGCACCAGACGGCCCCTAAAAGGTAATTGGCCCAGGGGCCTTCTTCAGTATTAATTCACACCTCTGATGACATCAGAGGGACGAAAACCTGCTGGAGGAGGCTGGGGAGGTGGAGGGAGTGTGTTCGCTAACGAGCTGTCATTTGCGGTATGTCATGTTGAGCATGTAAGAGTGAATGTTGGTCCACATAAAAATGGCATTGAGTGAACGGTTAGTACCGTTGGCGTGTGTGACTGGAGGGTGTATAATGCTTGTGAGACCAGCTTGACTGCCGTGCCTGCCTGAAATACTGTGATTCTCCGTGTGTGCATGTTGAGGAAAAGGAAGCCAACAGGCAATAAATCAAATTTTCCAATACATCCATTTAAATGCACTGTTATTTAAAAGTACAGTATCAGGATGCTGAACCTATTCTTTTTTATTTTTTTGCATCTTTTAATAATAAGTAAAAGTATGCACCAAAATCATCAAGCCTGATTTATTTTTAGAAAATAAAGGCAGTTATTATAATAATTCCTTTTAACAGGTCGTTCATGAAAGTCCTTGCGTCTTGTTTCCGATGAGAACCTGTGAGCAATTAGGGGTTAAGAGACTTGCTCAGGGACAAATTTAATTTCATCGACACATATGCTGGCCTGGCCTGGAATCGAACCTGGGGCAACCAGGGCCTCTGGCTCCCTAGGCGGGCTCACTAACCACTCAGCTATGGCCGCCCCCATATTCCTATATGATCTAGTGCAAAGCAGGCCACTCCAATGCCAATATAGAACATAAGACCAAATGATTATGCACAAAACACTGATGACAAATAAACTACAGTATCCAGTGCAAATCTTGAAGTGTAGCTTCAACACCGGACCACCAAACCAACTGAGACTATTTTCTATCACTGAAACCCATTGTCCCATTGAGTTATCTAATACTACAAAGAGCTGGTTCCTTGTGCTTATTTCTTTGTCTCCTTAAAACATATACTTCTGTTGTATACACACGTCTAGGTTACACACACACACACACACTCAGATGAATGTGTGTCCTCTAGTGTACTGTGAACTCTCTAGTTCAGCTCCCGGTGGCAAATGGCAGGGCGTGTTCCTCTGTTAAGAATGGGACACCGCTGGAGGAACCCGAGCAGGCTCCCGTAGGACTTTATGAGACCCTACAGTATAAACCATGTGTGTGTGTGAGACACCTGAGACACCCGTGTCCACGCATGTGTGAGAGGTACGGAGATGTACAGACATCTCAGCATGGGGCAGGTGACTGAGAACCAGTGGTGGGAAAAGTACTACACTTTCTTTACTTAAGTCAAAGTATCAACACTGCAATATAGAAATACTCTGTTACAAGTAAAAGTCCGGAATTAAAAATGTACTTGAGTAAAAGTACTAAAGTGTTGGTATCAAAATGTACTTAAAGTACCAAAAGTATTTCAAGTTTTAAAATGTATAAAATCTTTTGAAAATAGCAGATTGGCTATTTTCAAAAGGCCAAAATGTATACAGGGCTGAAGTGTTGAATAATAATAATAATAATAATAATTATTATTATTATTATAATTTGGATATAATTATAATCCAAAAAGTAACTAGTAACTAAAGTCTTCAAACAATTGTAGTGCAGTAAAAAGTACAATATTTGCCTCTGAGATGTAGTGGAGTAGAAGTAAAAGTACTGAAAATTAGAAATACCTGAGTAAATGTACTTTACTTTACACCACTGCTGAGAACAAAGCGTGAATGAACATGTGACCTGCCACATCGACAGGTCCATGTGATTGTGCACCCCCCCCCCCCTGGCCCACACACACACACACACCTGTGTCGAAGAAGGTGGAGGAGTCGGAGACGCTCTTGCAGTCGTCGGAGATGGCTGTGACGCGGACCTGGTACCTCTCACCACACTTCAGACTGCCGATGGTACAACTCGTGGAGGCGGAGGTGCAGTTGAGTTCTGCGCCCGTGCCGTCGATGACCATGGCCTTGTAGGAGTTGGCCCCAAACACCGGTCCCCAGGTCACCGTCACCGTGCTCGCAGTGCAGTCGTAGGTCACTGAGATCGAACTCACTTTGTTTATGGCTGCGTGAGAGAAAGAGAAAACATTTATTTGGACGGGACACAGCGCACATTGATGAACGTTACATACAAAATGTAGTGTAAATACAGCAGATTGAGCAAGAATGCTCATTTCCATCCGTAGTCCCCATACAAAGGCACATATAAACATTACAAAAGGGTACAAAACAGAAGAGAAAAAGTTTTCACCTCAAATACAAGGACACCCATGAAAACTAGAGAAACCTACATTTTAGCCTATTACATTTTTTTTTCACAAGTTTGATTATTCATGATCCATTTGTTTTTGGTTGGACTTTAAAAGATGGCACATAAACTGTGCTTAATATTTTGTGTAGGAAGGGGAAGAGACGACGGAGATGCCATGCCACTGTGATGCAGTAAAATCCAGAGTGTTAATTTAGCTTAAAATAACACTAGGATGCATTGGGCTGCATTAATGTGGTCAATATATTGAATGGTTTATTTACAGTATCCTGGTAAATTTTGTTTATAAAACATGTAGCATTGTCAGGAAATCTCAATGCAGTTTAGAGAAACCATGCTCATAATCGTCATAATCGTTTCCATGTTGAAACATTTTCACACATTACCGAATATTTAAAAAAAGCAGAAATAGCAGATCTACAAGTTTACGCTTACTTTGTGACGTGTTGTAAGCTTACAGCGCTTACAAGATCAGCTATTTCTGTTTTTTTTACATATATAAAAGTATTATACATGTCAATAATTTATTTATATATTTAAGTTATTTGTCATATCTGCCCTGTGGAATTTTTTGTTACGAAGCCTAAATGGCATACAGAAATAAAACATGTATTCATATGTTCCTATGTTCGATTCCAAACACACAATTTAATCGTTAATCGCAATTATTTGGGTGACAATTAATCGTCAACTTAAATTTGTAATCGTGACAGCCCTATAACGTTGAATAATACCCACTGCTGGTTGTGTGGTTGATGTTAGCAGGCTCGCCAGCCGTCATGAAGCTGTTGACGGATGACACTCCAACGGTGTAATTGGAGCACGGCTGCAGATCACTGATGTCCATAGTCGTATCTGAGGTTCTTCTGACGACCGGGGCGATGCTGGAGTCATCGTTGTCACTGAGGGTCACTTGATACTTCAGGACAGCACTCACAGCAGCCCAGGTGACCCTGGCTGTGCTTTTCGAGGTTGCCGTAAGTTGCACATCTGTAGGTGGCTGTACCACTGTGAGGAGAGAACATGGACTGTTAAATCAGTGCATTTACAAAACCCTGCTGTCTGAAAATGTCAAGAACGGGTCATTTCTAGATTACATAGTCTTGTATGTTGGCTTTGGCTTGACACATTGACTAATGGTGTATTCTGGCAACTTTCGACTACATTACATAAATGATTCATTCACTATAGTCATTAAAACTACGACGCTGACTTACATGTTGTGATGATCTTTGATCCACTACTGGCCCCCATGCCACCTTTATTAGAGGAGTAAACATAGCATTTGTAGGTCGTGGATGGAGTTAGACCATCCACCTGTCCACTGGTGGTTGTGAAGCTCTGGTTGAAGATCTGTGCAGTGGTCTTATAGTCCGTCACAACCAAATAATACTCATCCGCTGTCACGGTGGTCCATTCAAACTTTATGGAGGTACTGGAAATGGCCTCGGAAAGGGTGAAATGGGACCTGGTTGGCACTGTAGGGAAGTAATACCAACGATTTATAGTTATTCGGTTGTGCAGCAACTTCTCCTTTTTCATTCAATTTTATTCCACTGTTAATTGTACCTGTCCATGACGTATGTGTGCTCTGACACAATAACGATGAGTGAGATCTGAAAGCCTTTAGTGTTACTTCATACAATTGACCACATCTCAGCCCCTGGACCTTTCTGTTGGGCCAAAAAGAATACACCACAACTGGAGCGGTGCTTGTTGAGTTGACAACTCGGAGGTCCAATAAGTAATTTGTTGCATCAGTCGTAGTGTCCCAATCAATTTGCAGTGATGATGCTGAGGGAGATGATATTGAAGTAATAACACAACCTGGAAAGAGAAATCAGTAAATGATTAAGCATACCACAGAGTGCACATGTAATAAAGAGAAAATAAAGGAAACGCCTTCACCAGAGTGAATGCACCATGATTTGTTTGCTCTTGTTGTAAACCCACAACAGAGACATTATATTTATGCATTGGAAGAAATTCCAACGGTCCAGATCAGAAACCGAGCTTCTGCAAGAGTCTGGAGCTGTTCATTCAGTCGCACTTTCTTGTTGATTAGTTTGTCCAAAACTGTTACTTTTCAGGATTCAAATTAAAAAGTAGCAGATCGATAAGCTCAAACCGCGTTGTTTCTCGATTCCGTGCCGAGTTTCGAGCTTGTTTGAAGATCCAAGCTTTTGTTAAACAATATTTTTCATATTATAGTGTTGTTACATTGACTTGACAGTTATTATCTGATAGTCCTCTCATGGGGACTCATAATGATGCATCTTTAAAAAATATTACTTAAAGGTTCACTTTAACGGGACCATAGAAAGCATCACATTTGAAAACAGCAAAAAGTGTGCGTGTGCGTGTGCGTGTGCGTGTGCGTGTGCGCATGCATGCGTGTGTGCGTGCGTGCGTGTGTGTGTGTGTGTGTGTGTGTGTGTTTTCAAACCGAGCATCAGAATGGGGGGGGGGGGGGGGGGGGTGATACTAATACATACAAATGTCTGTCAATACAAAATAAGAACACATAACACTTACCTGTGGCTAAGGCATACTGAATCTGGAAAGAAGCAGAAGTGAGAAAAAGCAAAATCAAATGTTATTTCTTAGTAAAATAACTGCATTGAAATATTGTCATGAAATTAAAAAGCAAAAAGAACAACAAAACAAATCCACATGATTACCTGTGCCACAGACAGAAGTATAACAGAGAGACATTGTATCCATTGCTTGTCCATGATGACTGACAGGGATAGATCCATGAATGGATGCTTGCTGGTACCTACAGCTCTTCTGATACTTTTAGAGGCTGTGCACTTGCTGACCAGCCACCTGTGAGCCAATCAGGACATCCCCAAATGAGGACATGTACTGTCCCCCCCCCCCCACACACACACACATGCTGAAAGCAAGTGTTGTACAGCATGATCTCGTTTAGATCACATTCATTTCTCAGACAGCAATGGCCTGATTGTTGTGAAAATTGTTGTAAGTCGATCGTGTTGTAAGGGTATATTCATTTGATTGCAACGCATATGAAATTACATTCCTTTTGGAGTAATTCCACTTGTTTCTTTTGTTACAACTCTCTGTAATTAAGACCAAATTGGGCCAATTTACCAAGCCCTTTAGATTATAGGCTAAAATAATACAGTAGGTCATAATGTTGTGCTCCCGAGAACAGTAATAGTTGTATTATATTTGTGTGTGTGTGTGTGTGTGTGTGTGTGTGTGTGTGTGTGTGTGTGTGTGTGTGTGTGTGTGTGTGTGTGTGTGTGTGTGTGTGTGTGTGTGTGTGTGTGTGTGTGTGTGTGTGTGTGTGTGTGTGTGTGTGTGTGTTTTCTTCATAGTGGAATCCCAATGGAATATGAATCGTATAATAAAATAGATTTTTTTTCCAGTTTGATTCAGCATGATTTCCTTCCTTTAAAAATGTGCATAAATATACTGTATTTGGTTGTACAGCTTTAAATGTATTCAAGCTCATGCTGCCCTACCTACACATTCTGTTAATATCACCTAAATTGTATAAAATGTGAATCCGGTTCTATATTCTATTCTGTATCACATGTGAGTTCAGTATGTCCTGTTAGTGCAAATGTTAGGTTGTCACTGCACCACAAGCCCTGGCAAATTCCTTCAATGTACTGCCATGAAAAATATAGTGTGTCTGAGTCTAATTGTTGTTTACAAACACAAAAACTAAATCGGGACATTGTTATATCTATATTATCATCCATATGAAATCAAAACCAAAATGGATAAATAATAATTTAATATTAAAGATCACAAATAACTGCCAGTTACTACCCCTTTTGTAATTTATTTTATACTGTGTATTATTACACTTCAGATGCTCAGGACTACACAAGCTATTATCCTTGTTGTCAAGGGAACTGGTATCAATTATTAAATTGAACATTGTTTTATTTATCGGTCTGTGGATGTAAAAGAAAGGGGGGAAAGTGATTTGCATAAGGAGTCGTTCATGTTCACTGACACAAACACTATCAGATATGCCTCTGTGAATAGCCATGGGAGAGGGTGGATAATGAAATTAGTTTGTCTTTGTTTGACATTATGTAGATAGAAAGCTAGATAGACTTTCTTGATCCCCGTGGGAAAATTCAGGGGTCGTACCAGCACCACTGCAGTAAGCGTGAAACACGGAACAGATGCAGGTAAGGATAGAGAGATACAACTGTGTGAATGTGTACATTGTTCATGTACGTTTGTGTCAAAGTTAGTGAGTATCATATGACGATGAACAACAGGATTAGATCGGTGAAACACAAGATATTCTAAAGTGCTGCGTTCACAATGAATGGACGGCATGACCTGGCATGAGGGTCGTCAGGAGGGGAACACCTTTTCCTAGATAGACGCACACTGGTTATCCATCCAACTCTTTGTCTCTTTGCCTTTCATCCGTAATCTCTCGGATCTCCCGTGTCCTGCTTCTCCTTTTCTCCTACACCAGAGAGGTCACTGGTCACTTTGATCCATACCTGTTTCACAGACCGACTGATACGCTTGGCCTAAATTATGACACCTGAATAGATGGATAGACTCTTGTGAATGTCTGAGGAAGAGCCTGGTGGCTCGAAACGTTACCATTAAATATTTGCATGTCGTAGCATAATGCTGGTGTGCAGATTTTTATTCTTTTCAACTGTTCAATGCAGATTTGTATTCTTTTCAACTGTTCAACGTTTTGATCCAGCCTAGTAGGTCTTTCAGCTTTTCCTCATCTCATCTAGATTCTTATTGATCCCATAGGAGAACTTCAGGTGCCGTAGCAGCACTACAGTAAACACAGGACCGATACAGGTACAAAAAGTAAAGACTGTATTAACCAGAGATTAATTTCCTCTCATGTTTACCCCTCAACTTGTTATGAAACACCCCACAAGTCACAAGTCAAGAATTTACAATATAACTAAGTACGTACTTCTCTATTCTATTGAATTGCACATGCAAATCATTATGACGCTTGCAAGCAGGTAGGTACATGTGTTTGTGTGTACATGCGTGCATGTGTATGTGTGTACATGCGTGCGTGTGTTTGTGTGTACATGCGTGCATGTGTCTGTGTGTACATGCGTGCATGTGTTTGTGTGTACATGCGTGCACGTGTCTGTGTGTTTGTGGGCAGGTGACATGTGACGGGCATGGTGTTGTCCATCTGATTGTACACAATCACATGGACCAGTCCACATGGCAGTGTCGCTTCTATTCACGCTCATGCTTTGTTTGCAGTGTTTGTATTCTCATCACCTGCCTCATGCTGAGATGTCTTTACAGATGCACTGTACACACTGTACTGGATGTGTGTTTGCGAGCGAGTGAGCAAGCGTGTACAGTTTATTGCTGCATTGTTATTGTGTGTGTGTGGGGGGGTAGTATGGATGTGCTTGTAAGCGTGTGTGTGTTGTTTGCGTATGTGTGATGGCCACATGCATAGGCGATTTTTAGGGGGGCATGGGGGGCACTTGCCCCCCCCCCCCTGGTGGCCTGACAATTTTTTTTGTGCCTTTTTATTTTTTTTGCCAATATATGGCAAGTATATGCAGAATATATGCTGCATATATGCCATATTCAGGTTCATATATGTGCATATACAGTATGTGGATATATAGGAAATGTGTCTCTTCTATGTCCACATATATGCCACATATATATATATATATATATATATATATATATATATATATGGATATATATTATGTACATATATAGAGACATATATGCAGGCGGCCAATTTCGTATATGTCACATATACGATAAACATATATGTTGCATATATAAAAACATATATGTTCATATATTGTCTTTGCCTCCCCTGGTGGCAGAGGCAAAAATCGCCTATGGCCACATGTGATGGCCACACCAGCAGCTACACAAAGTTGGTAAAACATTTCAGCAAGCTACATTCTGCAAACATAAAGAACTACACACAACTGGTTAAATGACACACTGTTTATTGCAAGTTTGGTGGTAAAGTTATGGACTGGAGTGTACATCCATTAAGTTATATTTTGTCAAGGCCAAGTAGTTTTATCTGTATTTTAGTTTTCTAATTTATTTAATTTGTATTTAAGTTTATTTAGTTTTTGTTGAGTTTATCAGTTTGGATGAGTGCTGGAGTTAGAAGGCTGGCCAAAGAAAGGACCAGCTGCTTCAGAGGTGCTTATGAGGAACTGATTGAGTAATTGGACTGCACCATGTCCCCTGTGCATATGGGGAGGGGCAGGGGTTTATTATGAGTTTGAATTTATTATTACAATTGTGAAGAAATGTATTTAGATATTTCAGTTGTATGCAATTTATTTTTTAATGAGTTAGTGCTGTATGTGAATTATGTTGTAGTTATTTGTAGTCTGTTTAAATGTTATTCATTTTACATTACATTACATTACAGTCATTTAGCATTTATCCAAAGCGACTTACAATATTTATTTGTCTTCCGCTTTGTGTTAAGAGTGGCTTGATCACCCACTTTATATGTTCCCCTTATGTCTCATTTTGGTTAGGTCAGTCTTGATGTTGATTGATTGATTGATGTACTTTATTTAGTAAGACATGAGAACATCAGTACATGGAAGTACGAATTCACAATACAAGGTCTACTAAACTGGGAGACTCATTAAGCACTGAGCTTGTTGTAAGATGAGATCCCCATGCACACAAATCATGATGACATATAAGAGACAGACAGATATACACACTAGTACACTACTATATAGAATGTCATACAATCAGCTTACAGGTTACTGGTATGAAGAGTGAAAAAAAAAATTACAAGAGAAGAAAAAGAAATGGGGGGGGGGGGGGTAGGGGGGGTAGGGGGGTTAGGTTAAGACTTAGACAGGGGCCATTTTTGAATTGCAGCCTCCTGAAGGTGTATCTTTAGGGCAGTTTTGAAAGTGAGTAGGGTTTTACACTCCTTTACTCCTTTTGGTAGGGCATTCCGCATTTTTGATGAATAGCATGAGAACGAGTTCATTCCCTTTGTTGAGCCAAATCTGGGTTGAACATGATTTGTGGAGCTGCCTCTGGTGTTATGATCGTGGACTTCATTAACATTTAGGAAGTATTTAGACAAATACAGGGGGATCCCAATGTGGTGGTGTATCTTGAAGACCAGGCCCATAGCAAGTTGCTGTACTCTGTCCTCAACCCTAAGCCATCCAATCCTAGCAAAATGAGCAGGGGTTAGATGGGTTTTGTGATGAGGCCAAGAAGTAGCCTTACTAGTTTGTTTTGGGATGTTTGGAGCCTTGTTTTTAAGGCCTTGGAGGTGTTGTGATACCATGAAGTGCATGCATAATCATAATAACCTTGTATGAGGGCCCCTGCAAGAATCTTCAGAGTATTCTTACTGACTAGACGGCCAATCCTATGCAAAAAGCGTGTTCTTTGGTTAACCTTTTTGATCAGTCTTTCGCGTTTTTGTTACCGGAGAGGTTTGCCTCCAAGATGGAACCCAGGTAGGTAATTTCCTCCTTTCTTGTGATAACATCATCACCCACTTTGATCGTAAAGCTCTCAGCCTTGCTAAGGTTAGGACTGGACCCAAAGAGGATGGATTCAGTTTTACCCAGGTGTAATGATAGTTTGTTGTCGGAGAGCCAGATGCAGATCTTGTTGAGTTCAGAGCTGAGAGTTTTCTCAACCTGCAACCTGCATGTGAAGTTCAGTTCTGTTTGACCACGTTTGTTTTTGGGACAAAAGAATACATTTTAAAGAAACTACACACGTGTCCTCGTGTCTCTCTTGCCGACCAACTCTGGTCCCTGACAGTATGCTAGTGTGTATAATTTATTACCGCAGCTATTGTATGGTTTATTGCTGTATTTAGTTTATTGTTAAGCACTTTTCTTTTTATCTTTTTCATTGCTGCTGCAAGAGCTTGATTTTCTGCCCTGGGGAATAATAAAGTGATAGCCTATTCTATCCTAACCAAATTATCTTTGGGAAATGTAGGCTATCCTCCTTATTGGTGTCAAGTAGCTTGTGTCCTCAACCTATAGGGTTCAATAGCTCCTGAAGAGACAATTGTTTTCATTTGTCTCTTAGTGGTACATGGTACAATGGCGTGTATCATGCCTTGGGCCATGCAAATGTGTTTGTCGCAGATGCAATACGTTATGAGCTTATAGATATAAGCTATTTTAGAAAAGTTTATAAAATGTGTCTATAATGACATCCTACAATAGATGTGCAAAATCTCTGCGTGCGTGTGTGTCACCAGCGTATGTCAAGAAACGCCCGAAACAGCAAATCCCCATATATGGAGTACCAGGCCATAGTGTGTGTGTGTGTGTGTGTGTGTGTGTGTGTGTGTGTGTGTGTGTGTGTGTGTGTGTGTGTGTGTGTGTGTGTGTGTGTGTGTGTGTGTGTGTGTGTGTGTGTGTGTGTGTGTGTGTGTGTGTGTGTGTGTGTGTGTGTGTGTGTGTGTGTGTGTGTGTGTGTGTGTGTGTGGCACGATAGGAAAGCATGCAATATTCGATAACGACGTTGAAAACATTGATAACGATATGACTCACGATAAGTAAAATGAATTGCAGAATACAGTTTTTGCTTCAGGTAAATGTTTGCAAACTAAAGACATATTAATTCAAGAAATTAAAACAAATACCTACAGTAGACTAACAAAAGGCTATATAATGCCTCTGAACTTTTAATTTCAGCTGCATTATTGCCTAAATACAATAATAATATTCAGGATGGAAAATCCTATATAACAGAAAACTTTAAGTTGGACACACACACACACACACACACACACACACACACACACACACACACACACACACACACACACACACACACACACACACACACACACACACACACACACTAATTGAGACAATGTTACCGGTTATACAATAATAATTACAACTTTCTTTGTCCCTCTTGGGCAGATTTATTTTGCAGCATAAGTTCAGGCATTGTAAGTGCAACAAAAACATGCTATCATAAAAAAGGTTTTCACACGCATGCGCCACCTAGACAGAAACGTTTACAGCTGCCGTTAATTTCAGCTGATTATCTTTGAAGTGAAAAATGCACATACAGGCACTTAATGAGCCATCATTAACCTACAGTAGTTTTACATAAAAACATCTACCGGGAGATCACAACAACTCTAATCTAATTGCAACCTAGCCTCGTAAACCACCCCCCAGCGGTGGCAGCGGTGGCAGCGGTGGCCTAGTGGTTAGAGGGGCGGCCTTGATACCGGAAGGTCCCTAGTTCGATTCCCCAATTCATCACATCAATCATGAATCACCGCTGAATAGCCCTTGAGCAAGGCTTCCATGCAGGGCCTGGCTGTAAATAAGTGTTAACTTAGTCCAACACCCTGGGTAAACAACAAACTTTGCTTTCCCCCCCCCTCCGGAAATCAAATGCGATTTCCGGAGGGGGGGTGGTTTACGAGGCTAATTACAACCCACTTGGATTTTAGTTTGGTTAGTATATATGAGAGAGAGAGAGAGAGAGAGAGAGAGAGAGAGAGAGAGAGAGAGAGAGAGAGAGAGAGAGAGAGAGAGAGAGAGAGAGAGAGAGAGAGAGAGAGAGAGAGAGAGAGAGAGAGAGAGAGAGAGAGAGAGAGAGAGAGACGATGCCAGCAAATGTGTCGATGAAATTTGTCCCTGAGCAAGACTCTTAACCCCTAATTGTGTCGATGAAATTTGTCCCTGAGCAAGACTCTTAACCGCTAATTGCTCACAGGCCGATCTACAAGCTCACAACGCGTCGCATCGCGACTATTCGATCTGCTATTTTCAAACATTTTAGTACTTTCAGTACATTTTGATACCAATACTTTTGTACTTTTACTCAAGTAAATTTTGAATTCCGGACTTTTACTTGTAACAGAGTACTTTTACATTGCAGTATTGATACTTATACTTAAGTAAAACATTTGAGTACTTTTTCCACCACTGATGACATTTCAGGCCTGCTCATCTAGACCAGGCAAGAGTTTTCCAATCTTCTTTTGTGCCTCTGCGAATTGTACCATCAGTTTCCTGTTCTTAGCTGACAGGAGTGGTACCTGTTGTGCTTTCAGAGATGCTCTTCTGCATACCTTGGTTGTAATGAGTGGTTATTGGAGTTTACTGTTGCCTGCTCCAACCAGTCTGGCCATATATTCTCTTCTGACCTCTGGCACCAACAAGGCATTTTCGCCCACAGAACTGCTGCTCAATGGATATTTCTTATTTTTCGCACCATTCTCTGTAAAACCTAGAAATGGTCCTGCATGAAAATCCCAGATCATCAGTTTCTGAAATACTCAGACCAGTCCATGTCACATTCAAGGTCACTTAACTCAACCCCCCCCCCCCCATCCCCCCATTCTGACACAAACACAAACAAAGGTTCAGTATAACCTACAAGCCACAGCTATAATTTGTTATAGGCCTAAAGGAGTTTTGGGATCATTTTCATTGTTCCTTAAAAATATAATGATGCAGTAACTTAAACTTGTATACTCTCTTTTGCAGCAACAGAGCATTCTGGAGGTTACAATGTCACTTGAATAATGTTGACAGAAAAGGGGTCAAATTACATTCCTCGTACACCATTATGGTTGGGCAACACTTTTTTACAATTCCAGTACATTTCCATTCCTCAGCCATGCCCCCCAGAAGTGGTGTGATGCATTATCTGCCCGTCTAATGCTACTTCTGTGCTCATTCCTTGTCATTCTTTGTCTTGTCCTTTGTTTCTCCCTTGTCTCTCTCTTTTCTCTCTATTCGGACTGCGCCCCAGGCCAGTGTAATAACTGAATGGGGGGCGCACTACAAATCCAGAACCTATGGACTTTTGAACCTATTGATCCTAATTTTCAACTTAGATAGATAAGATAGATAGATAGATACCTTTATTGATCCCGGGGGGGAACTTCAGTCGCCCAGAGAGGCAGCACAGCAGTTAAGAGTTACAGAGTTACAGGTACAGAGTAAGTAAAGTAGCATACTGTCGTATACAGCAATACAAAGGCAAGAAGAACTATAAGAAGCACCGTCAATACGGCACAACAATATACAATAGTATACCTATATACAACTATCCTGCACTATGCATAAAAACAACAACACAACAAGTTACATTGTCCTACACCGTATCCCGCCCAAAAACAACTAAAGTGTCCATTACAATCAGTGCAATGCAACTTTCCACCTTTTAGTATTTGCCACATAAAACAAATCCGTCGATGAATTATGCCTACATAGGTCTTCTGTCTGTAGCAGATCGCATTGCAGGTCACCTGCAACATGACCTGCAACGTGCTGTGGCATGGTGCAGGAACAATTAGATGAAGTGAAAGGAGTTTTCGGAGTGCGATTGTTTCTTTACAAAATGTTTATAGACAATGCATTTGCATACATTTTGATTTGGTAAAGACGGAAATAGATATTTACTGCCCCTGTGATGATCAGTTGTACAGGAACAATAATATTTATAAAAAGAAGAACCTGGAATAACACTGAAACTTGGGTTAGGGTTGGGGTTTGCTTTGACTCGTTATATATGCATAATTTAAGCTAATGTACAACCATAAACATGCTCAATGGCTACAAGTATCCATACACCTGTGATAAAATATTCATTAACTTACCACAAAAACAAAAGCTGTACCACAAAAACAAAAGTTGGATGATCTCTACATGTTATTTCTGCTAACGTATTCAAATATGTACATATTTTCATGAAATGTGCACAAAACAACAATATATGAAGCAGAAATAGATTTTACATAAAAAAATACCATAGGAAAAGTTTGGTAAATTACCATAGGAAAAGTTTGGTAGTGACAATTATCAAATTGTTCAAGGTGTTGTCCTGTCTATTATGCGAGGGAATGTCTGCGTGCATCTGTCCTTCGCAAATCCTGAGAACCATTCGACCGATCCACTTCAAACTTAATTGGCACGTGTATCGCAGAGGACCTGAGGGTGTGAAGTCGGTCGGACAGCTTTTCTCCCAAAATATCTATGAATCCGCATATTCCAATATGGAGATTCCTGATGTCATCAATATGATTGAGTCACGTCATAGTCCTGGCATCATACACTGACCTCCAAGTACTATAATACTGTATGTACTGCACCATGTACTCCGATACGCTGTTCACCCTATTGTTATTGAGGGAAGGGTACAGGCTTCTCGGAACAGGCACGAGTAGTTTTACGTGGCCATGCAGACAACTATTCCACAATCTCCGAATGCTACATAGAGTCTGGAACTACACATCCCGAAAGCCGAGAAAGGAAGCTGTCATCCGTTCACGAAAATAAATAAATAATCAATTTCTGTTAAGCAGCAAGCTATATAGGCTTCAATTATTTAGATTTACCGGTATATTAGGCCAAATTTGCACGACTGTAAAGACGAAACGGAAGTGGGGAGGAGGCGTCATATCCGGCGTCACAACCGCTTTATCCGTGCTCCAGGCGTATGGCGGAAGCATTTGAAAATTGTGGGAGGGAACAGTCTGGCTCGTGGCAAGACTAAAGGGAGGCACGAGCAGACTGAGAAACAACATCTTCCCCCAGGCTATAATAACTACTAAATGAGCAAAAGTGACTCAATAGCAGTATCTAGCGGTGTGTTATTGCCTTGAGTATACTGCTTTAGATTTTAACCAGTTTTTAATCTTTAACCTTTATTAGTCATTTTTAGCGTTATTCTTGTTGTTTGCTATCCTTTATTTGTGTGTTATGGAGCACCCCCCCAAGCTAGGCTTTTCACAGTGCATTCACTTGTACTGTCTATGTGTCTATCTATGAGTGACATTGAACTCTTGAACTCAGACTTAGGCAGCACTAGCTGTAAAATGTATGGTTATTGACCGTTTGTCACGTGACATGATGTACAGCAGAGTAATAATTTCACTTAAAGAAAACCCTAGAGGGTGGCAAAAACGTGACCACTTTAAAAGCAAGAAATACCAGATCTACAAGCTCACAACGCAACAGTGCGATGCGTTGTGAGCTTAGATCTGGTAAGAGCAGAAAAAGAAGACTTTTTTTTTTAACGTTTCACCTGTAATGACATGCCCAAAATAGGGAGGCCAGTTTTAAAGTAATTAATGAATGTATATGGCTGCAGAAAGAGAAAAAAAAGTGTCTGAAGTGCTGATCTAAAATCTGAGGTGGATGAAATATTAATAATAAAAAAGACCTGCATTTGTTTAGGTTAAATGCGAAAGCTAGGGGGTGGCAATTGCCATCCCCTGGAACCCCAAATTATGCCCCTCCCTGATTAACAGTTTCACACACATGGTTACATGTTACACTTTGACACGTGACGGTGTTTGGTAATGTACAGGTATGTACAGGACGGACCTCCCTCTGAAGTCTGAACCAGTCCTGTCAGCTTGGGGGCTGTCCCGTCATCCCTTTCATAAACGGTGATTGATTGCCTGGTCTTGTTACTTTCTATCTTTAAACATGGAGCAAACACCATTAGATTGAATACTGATGACGGCTGGGGAGCTAAAAAAAACAAACATCCGTCATCTTTCTTGAGGCATAATGGAAAAAATAAAACAAAAAAATTACTTTTAATTCTGAAGTGCGACCCTCCTTGTTTTTGATTTAATGAACGGTTTATTTGGACAACGCACCAGAGTGGTCAGAGGGAGTGAGTCCGGTGGTATAGAGATAAGTCTGTCAGCCAGGGTTATGTCAAAAGCCAAATTATGTTGCTTGAATACACATCATTATCTCTTCCAGCCCCCCCACCCTCCCCCACCTGGATTCCTAGGATCATGACGCAACTCCTCATATCAGCTCTTACCATCGTGCCTGACATTTTCCATTTTTCCTTTTCTTCGAAATACACCTTTTGCTTCTAATCCAACAGATTTTGTCCAGAAGTCACACAAATCGGTGCGCATCATCTCTGGAGTCATGTGTAATCATTAGGTAGATCGCGATCGCAGGTTCTGCTAGGTTTAGGCATAGTTTTACTGCGGTTACGTTTAGGAATACCTGGAGGCGACAGTTCCGAGGTCGCCGGATTTGACCCGGGCGAACGTGTTTTAGGGCGAGCGTTCTTGTATTCTTGTACATCATGGCTGCGGATGTACTTGTGCATCAAGCCGCCTTGAACATCCTGCCCTATGGGCCACATATGGCTCGCAAACCAACAGTTCCCAAGGCTACTTAGTACTTACGTACAACCAGTGGTGGAAAAAGTACTCACATTTTATACTTAAGTAAAAGTATCAATACTGCAATGTAGATGGTTACAAGTAGATGTCCGGAATTCAAAATGTATTTGAGTAAAAGTACAAAAGTATTGGCATCAAAATGTACTTAAAGTACCAAAAGTACTCATTATGTCAAGTTTGCAAATGTCTAAAAATCCTTTGAAAATGCGACGTATTGTGAGCTTGTAGATCGGCTATTTTCAAATGGCCGAAATGTATATAGGGCTGAAGTGGTTAATGTGTGTTTTGTAATAATAATCCAAATCTACAAAGTAACTAGTAACTAAAGTTTTCAAATAATTGTAGTCAAGTAAAAGTGCAATATTTGCCTCTGAGATGTAGTGGAATAGAAGTAAAAGTACTGAAAATTGGAAATACTCCCGTAAAGTAAAAATATCTCAACAATATACTAAGTACAGTACTTGAGTAAATGTATTTAGTTACTTTACACCACTGCATACAACACACAAGTCCTGACTACGAACCTGTGTTAAGGACAGGTTTTTAGCTTTTTAACTAGCTTTTCTCTTCATAAAGTTTTTTCTTTGTTCTGTTTTTGTAAAGCGACATTGAGTACAGAGAAAAGCTCTATATTAATTGGATGTATTATTATTATTAAGTACTTACTACAAACCTACGTCATGGCCATTTCCTTAAATACACAGACACTGTCGACGTACAAGTCCTTACCACAAACATACGTCAAGGCCCTTGACGTATGTGACTTATGTTAAATACACAGACACTGTACAACATCATATCCTAAACTGACATGCTGACATTTACAAAGGAAAAGAGTCGTCAACACGGATTTCCACCCGACAGTGACAATATGGACGTGTGTGTCCATGTTGACGACTCTTTTCTATTGTAAATGTCAGCAAGTCAGTTTAGGATATCATGTTGTACAGTGTCTGTGTATTTAACATAGGTCACAAGTAAGGATTGATTGATTGATTGAATTCTTTATTTAGAAGAGACATGGTGGTCCTGTACCCTTTCGCTTGCGGATTAACAAATCGCTGTTGGAGGCTCCGCTGTGTGTGTGTGTGTGTGTGTGTGTGTGTGTGTGTGTGTGTATGAGGAGTCAAGTCAATAGTTTGTTTGGTGGTGACGACGACCACACAGTTTTTTTTAATAGTTTGTTTGGTGGCGACAACCACACTTTTTTTTAAATATATCGTTTGTTTGGTGGCGACGACCACACTTTTTTTGTTCTGGGCTATGATCCCATAGCATGGGAGGACGCCCGTCGTTCAGAGTATGGGGAAGTCTCCCCATTGGCTTAAATGATTGAAGGACAGCCAATGATGAAAAGTGTTTAGTAGTTGATCAGTCTCTTCCTAGGCCAGGCTGCAAGCAACCTGGTAAAAACACATCAGCTCACCGTTACCATCCTCCTAGATGGAGATGGGCCTGTCAACTGTCCCCTGAAACTGAACAACAGCTACCTCCTGCTTCCATCATTGATGGCACGAATGGAAGTAGGCATAAATGAGAATTTGTACCTATTGTTTCTAGTTGCAGGTGCCTCTAACCGTTGGCCATAAGGCAAGAATTTAGGGGATGAGAGCTGTCCGCTCTAATTGATGACGCTCTCTTAAGCACCTGCTTGTCATATATGACTCAGACAGCTAAATTGTACCCCCACGTGCACCCATTTCTCTTGCTAGCCCCGCCTAACAAACCCTTTTCTGTCTGAACGCCAAGGTTTCCATATCAACAAATGACAGCAAAGGAAATAACTGACTATGATAAGCCCTGTAGAACTAAATCATCAATGTCATATCCACCTGAAATTTGACTAGCTTCCTTAAACAGAAGAGGCGCTGCTGATCTTTCTTACACATCATTTAAGTATTCAAATCAAATTTCAGACGATTGTCCATAATGGAACCGAGATATTTATAAGTGGTTACCAAATCCACTGTCTGGCCATTTATGACACTACTCTGAGGAGCTGGTGGAGATCGTCTAAAATCAATGCACATATGTCTTTAGTCTTTGCGACATGAACTTAATGCCTCTTCACACCAGGAAACAAAGTCATCTACAACTGGGCCATGGCTGGCCTCGCTATCACTCAGAAGACTAACAATCACAGTCACAGAATCATCTGCAAATGTGACAATGTGTCTGCTGGCATGTTGACTTCTACAATCATTAGTATACAGGATATACAAGAGTGGGGAAAGAACACAACCTTGTGGTGAACTGATGGATGATGTTAGTTCACCAGACAATTTCCCATTCACTCTTACCCTCTGGGTTCTATTTGTGAGGAAATCAAGAACCCAACCAATAATACCTGAGTCTAAGCCAAAGTTGTTAACACATTTTTCAACTAGCATATGATATGTGGCTGAATGGTGTTAAAGGCTGAGGAGAAGTCAACAAAAAGCAGCCTAGCATGTTTCTTGCTAACTTCCAGCTGTTATATAGAAGGTTCAATAAGGTGATGGTAGCATCGGACACTCCTCTCTCTGGGGGTGCAAATGAAGAAGAGAACATTTTTAACAGTGTCCCCAGCGGAGGAGGAGCCTGCCCATATTGTTGCTGTCGGTCAGAAACCTCTTATCTCCATATTCTAACTTTGTGTTTCGTAAATTAACGCCCTACTTGATCACCACAGCGTCACACAAAAGTATCAATAGTAGCAGATCTGCAAGCTTGAAACTTGGCGCGAAGTGGCGCGTTTTGAGCTTGTAGATCTACTACTTTTGCTACTTTTGAATTTGAATCCTGAAAAGTAACAGTTTTGGACATAATAGAGGTTTCCCACCCGACTGAGACAATATGGTCATCCATTGAAGTGAGAGAAGGGAAGAGTGGATTTGGGAATAGACTTGTCTGCCAATACTTACATCACGTGTCCCTAGTACAGTAGGTATTCAAAAATGACAAACGTATGTACAAGTGTTTGAAGTGACGTTTTCTCATGCCAATAAAAACAAATGAATTGAATTGTGACGTGCGGCTGCACGCGAACGTGGATGAATGGGTGTGTGGAATGTGTACCATCGTTTTGTTCTTCTGTCCAAACAACTCTCGCCGTGCTTCATTAAAGCTGCACTATGTAACTTTACTCTTCTACCCTGGCTTTATGGCGTAGTTTACATAGGATTGCTGGGTTATGAGAACCCATACGTGGGATTTCACCTCCCCCCCTGTTTTTTTTTTCTTAGCTCCTCTTTGCACCAAACGGGTGTGAAAGTTTAGAAGCAGTGGCTGCTGAAGGAGGCGGAGCGCTAAAACAGTGAAACACGTCCCCCCCGTTGACAAAACGGTCTGGGGGGCCCTTTTGATCTGAAAACCCATGCGGAAAAAGGTGTGTCTACGCCACTGCCTTCAGGTCAAAATTCGTGTCAGATCCTGTGTCTAGGTTAGACATGACTTTTGACAGGATCTAAATGTCTCAACAGAAGAGCAGGGAGACAAAATACAACCACCGCAATTGTATAAGGTGTATTGAATTAACATACTCTACCATACAGATTGGACATTACATTTTATTCATGAAAAACTGTTACATAGTGCCTCTTTAACTAAGTAAGGGACAGGTCGATTTTTAAAGAAGGGTATCCCTGGAGAAAATGTATGTGCCCTGATCTAAAATGCCATGACCCTCCCTTGACAAAAAAAAAATCAATGACCCTCCCCAAGTGATTAAAAAAAAGATTAACCCTCCTCGCCTAGGAGTGTCACGATATATTGTCCCACGATATAGCCTATCGTGACATTAAAATGTGACGATAGGTATTGTCATGATGTCATACTGTATCGTAATATATTTTTAATTATTTTTTTGATTAAAAAATATCTTTTTTCAAAGCAATTATGCCTCTGCACTCTCAGATAGGCCTACATCGAATCTAAGATTGTTTACACAGTATTATACTGTATCTGGTATTATAGATTTTTTTGGAGCTGTTGGAAATAACTAGGCTGCACTTGGTTGGTAAAGTCCAGATGACAAAAATATGAGGTTTGTGGAATTTATAGTTATGCAGTGTTATATTATATGTGTTATATTAGTGTAGCCTATATCTGTCCTCTGAAACAATGGGTTTATAGTTAGTGAGAACTTCACTTCTCCCTTAAGCTTGCACAAATGTATTTATTTGTGTGTACAAAGCACTTTGTAATTGTTTTTTAAAGTGCTTTATAAAGTTATTTTTAGATGATGGCCAATGTTGATGATACATGAGAAAAGAACATTAATAATGTATCATATCGATATCATATGCCCAACATCATGTATCGTATCGTGAAATTACATCTTGACACCCCTAACCCTCCCCATCAAATACAACAACATGACAAACTGATTATGTCCGATGTTTTGCTTTCCACATTGATTAGAACATTACTGTATAGGCCCTACGTCTTCCTAAATGCACAGTGTAGTATCTGTAGTAGTGGTAGCAGAATGGATAGTGTTCTCAACTTACATGTGGGAAACCCATTGAATCCTGGTCAGATTGAAGATCTGAAGTTGAGTATTTGGTAACCAGTAGTTTTACAACATTTGTCACTCTGCCCTTTTAATTAGTGACTACACTTGATAGATCTGATTTTGTACCATTTTCTTATGGATTTAAAGTGTACCATTTTTCATTTCTATGTGTTAATATGGGTTAAAAAGTGTCAGTGCCTCACGAGCGGCCTGCAACATTGTTTTGGTCTGATGGGCTCCTTCTGGTATGTCAACAATATTAGATAGCAGGTTAACCTCGATACCCCAACCCTTGGTTGCCCAGGAAACTGAGCCATTCAAGCCATAACCTAAGTGGGTCCACGCGCATAGGGTGGATTTTTCCGTCACTTGGTTTTTCTTCATCCTTGAAGTGTGTATTTTAAGATTCTGCCAGGTATCAGGGTGAAATAATACTATAATAATATAATATAAATAATAATAACCCTTTATTACACATATCCTGAACCCAAACCTGAAGAAATAGAAAAGACCACAACTTTTGAAGGACAACCAGAGACAAATAAAACCCAAGGAATTGGAATGGTTATTATTAAGATTCAAGCACATTTTGACTCTTATTAGGCTACAGGACAAAAACAGCACCTAAAAAACTGAGCCGAAATGATCACATATATTTCAGTTTTTACTAAATACTTTCTCTTATCTAACTACATTTTCTTAATCCTTGAAGTGTGTTTTTTAAGATTCTGCCATGATGTACCAGACTG
Organism: Gymnoscopelus braueri; assembly: GCF_963280865.1. Lineage (NCBI taxonomy): Eukaryota > Metazoa > Chordata > Actinopteri > Myctophiformes > Myctophidae > Gymnoscopelus > Gymnoscopelus braueri. Next base: position 12,624,566 of record NC_137611.1, read on the forward strand.
AAATAATGTCCCACTGGTTAATTTTTTAACCCCATGTTAACACTTATCCTACCTAACCCAAAAAGGGAAACAGAGCAAATATTGGAAGTATACAACTAATTAACACAATTTCCATACAATTTGGACTCAAGGAATTCATTAAAATTGGTATTATTAAGATTCAAGCATATCTTTCTTGACACTATTTTGGGGGGAAAACATCTATACATCTACATCTATATTTTTCATTTTACTAAATACTTGTGTGC